>NC_080417.1:87415169-87590748 GCF_029873635.1 Malania oleifera
GTATAGTGCGTGCTCATAAGGACACTTCTCAAATCCATTCTTCTACAAATTGTAATCAATCCCCATGTTCCATGCACGAGGTGCCTGCTTCAAGGCATAGAGTGCTTTCTTCAACTTGTATACTCTATCTTCTATGCCGTTTTTTGTATATCTAAGTGGCTAGTCGATATAGATCTCTTCTTCTAGAAAATCGTTCAGAAATTTCAATTTCATGTCCATTTGGTAAATCTTACATCCATTTTGTGTCGAGAGTCAAAGTAGTAATCTGATTGTTTCAAGCTTGGCAACTGGGGCAAAGATTTCTTCATAATCAATCCCTTCTTTCTGCCTATAACCTTTGGCAATAATTCTTGCTTTGTATCGATCTCTGGACTTCCCCTTTAATGTTCTTTGTGGTCTTGTAGACCCATTTCACACCAATAGTCAAGCGGCCCTTCTAGAGATTAATTTGTCAGCTCCCAAGTCTAGTTCTTCTCGATGGATTGAATCTTCTCATCCATCACATTTCTCCATTTTTCTTCTTCGTTAGCATCCTCAAAGCTAATCGAGTCGCTAGTCAAACATATTCTTCTATAGGTTCTGTAGTTTTATACAAATCAGCTAGATTACGAGCTCCTCTAGGCTTCATGTCTGAGATTTCACACTCACTTGGTGATGGAGCTTCATTCCTCTATGGTGAACTGTGTGGAGGTGTCTGTAGCTTAAGAACTTGTGACTCGATAGCTACTTCTCTTGTCTGTGTGGGTTCTTCTCCTTCAAATGTCAATAATGCATCTTTGGAAGATTCAGCCTATTCTAACTTCCAAGATTCATTTTCTTCAAAAATGACATCCCGATTGAAAAGGACTTTCTTGTTGATGGGATTGCAGAGTTGATATCCTATGATACTGTTGCCGCATCCAATAAGGATACACTTCTCCCTGTTATCTTCCAACTTTGACCTTCTTGCTTTTGTGATCTTGGCGTAGGCTATAGAGCTAAACACACTAAGATGACTCACACTAGGCTTGTGAGTACTCCAAGTTTCATTTTGTGTCATGTCTTTATATCAATAATCTTCGTAGGACAAATGTTGAGTAGAAAGATTGTACATGACACTTCTACTGCCCAAAAACTATTTTGCATTTTCTTATCCTTTAATAAGCTCCTAGCCATGTTAAGGATCTTGTGGTTTTTCGTATTAGTTACACCATTCAACTAGGGAGTGTAGGTCTATGTGAAAAATTTTTAGATCCCTTGTTGCCTAATAAATTCCAGGAAAGCTTCATCCCTGTACTCTCCTCCTTGATCTGATCGGAGTGACTTGATACTATAGCCACTGTATTTCTCCATAAGAGCTTTGAACTCTTTGAACTTATTAAGCACTTCTGACTTCCTTTTTTGGAAGTATACCTAAGTCTTCTTGTTGTAATCGTTAGTGAAAGTGAGGAAGTATCTATTCTGTCCATTTGAAAATGGTCTCAATGAACCACATACGTCTGTGTGTACTAGCTAGAGCAACATGGTTGATCTCCAGTTGGTTTGCTTTCCAAAGCAATTTCTATGTTACTTGCTCAGAATACAACTTTCACATAACTCATTTGGGTAGTGGATGTTGGGTAAGACTTTCACCATCTTCTTGCTTCCCAACTATTTAAAACTTTCAAAGTTTAGATGTTTGTACCTAAGATGCCATAGCCAGTTTTTATCTTTGATGATAGTGTTTAAACACCTTGGCATATCATGTTGAATGGCAAGTGGAAACATTTGATTATTTGCCATTTGTACTCGAGTAACCAGCTTTCCTTGAGCGTCTGTTATCACCATTTGCTTATCTCTAAGGCTAATTTGGCAGTCTTTCTCCACAAGCTGTCCGAGACTAAGTATATTAGTCTTTATGGCTGGCACATAATACACGTTGGAGATAAAAGCATGGTCTTAATCATTCCTTTTGATTAGGACATTTCCTCTTCCTCGAACTTGAAATTTAGAGAGACCACCAAAGGATATCTCTCCCTGAACTTTCTCATCAAGTTCAGTAAACAGGTTCCTTCTACTAGTCATGTAATTGTTGGCTCCATAGTCATGGTACAAAATATTTTGGTCCTCGTGGGTTGAATTGTGTGCCATCAGCATCAATGATTCTCCTTCAACTTTCTCATTTTTTTCAAAGTTAGCATTTTCATTTACTTTGTGATTTTGGGGATTACCTTTACACTCATTACTGTATTGTCCATACTTATGGAAGTTGTAGCATTGAACATTTCTATTGTCTACGTTTGGGTGGTTATTGTATCCCCCTCTTCTTCCTTGTCCTCTGCCTCATGGGACATAGTTCAGTTGATTGCGTCCTTCTCTAGTGGGACCTCTTTCGCCTCTACCGCCTTCTCTAGATTCAAAATATTCAAAATATCTTCCACAAGATCCTCAACCACATCCTTTTCCTTATTGTGATGTCCCCACTTTGTCGTATCTATCTGTAGTGAGGGACAACTTTGTTTGGAGGGCATGCTCCAGTGCTTTATCGCACTATTTCTATTGAATTTTTGCTTATGGGCTTTAAGTGAGCCTATAAGTTCTTCCATGGACATGGTTTCCAGATCTCTTTTGAAAGTTGAGGAGTTATCCCAAGAAGAGGGGTGAATTAGGTTTTAAAAATTTCTTCCAATTCTTTTTAAAAATTCTTTGACCTCTTATTAATTCAGCTAACACCCAGCAAAGAACTTAGTTTCTTATTCAATCCAAAACCATATAATTAAGAAAAACTTAATCAACCAATTAACCAATCAATTTACCAAGCACAAGTTAACGTATGAACTACAGCACTATCAAGATTGATTCAATGGTAGATCTTGAATATGAATGCTTTGCAAGATTCAACAGTTAAGGTAAACATTGAGAATATATTCCTGCGGATAAAAAGCCTTGTATTAATGGATTTGATTCAAGTCTTGTAGAGAATGAAATTGGTATTTCGAGAAGATAAGCAATATAACATCCACACTCTTCCCAAAACTTAGATTTCAAATAAACTTTTAGTTAATAGGTTTTGGGTGTTGGAATCAATCAATGTACTCCCTTACGATTTCCACAATTAATATTGACAAACCAACGTACTTCCTTTCGGTTTCTACAAGTCCCAAAAACAAATTAAGCTTTAGTTTATTTAATATCTAATCCACGTAGTGTATATGAATAGGAAATTTAAATCATCCACGCAGTTGATATATGCTAGAAAAGTAAAGAGAATAGGGAAAGAGAGTGACACCACATTTTTTACGAGGTTAGGTTTATCCCCCACCCACGTCTTCGCCTTTGGCCAATACCACCAAAGGATTCCACTTTACCGTTCCTTTTCTAGTGGAACAAACCTTACACATTCCTTCAATAGGTTAGAGCAACGCCTCTCCAAGTCATACCCTACACTTGGTCACTCCTTCAGTAGGCTAGAGCAAGACCTCTCCAAGCAATACCCCACGCTCAATCACTACTTCAATAGGTTAGAGCAGTGCCTCTCCAAGTGATACCCCACACTCAGTCAACGATACAACAACCTGGAATCGTCAAGAAAGAAGAAGAAATAGCTGCATACAATGATACTCTCACAAAGAGCATATTAGTACAAATTCAATCATTTCGTACTTTAATAATTAAATATCAATATGAAATACAATTGAAGTTCAAGAAAGAATTCACCAAGTTCCTTCTAGTTTAGAATTAGCAACTCAGAAATTAGTAGTGTGATAACTAGCACTTTAGAAATTCAGTAATTCGGTAGTGCAAAGAGTTGAGTAAGAGAGAGCAACAAGATAGCAAGATGTGCTTTCAACAATGCAATAGATTTTTTCAATTCTTTGTTGTTCTATGTTAATTTGATTTGCAAAACCATACATTTATAGGCTTAGAAAATTAATTTCGTGATGCCCAAGCATACTTGGAGTATATTCCAAGTTTTTTGAAAATTTGGGGAACAAGCAACCTTTATTTGAAAGTTAAAATTTTTAGTCATTAATAGTGTTGAGACGACTGAACTATAAAGTTCAATCTTCTGATGTTCCTTAACGCACTGAAAAATATAGTTTGGACACAGAGTCAGACGACCGAACTTCAGGTTCAATCTTTTGATGTCCTAGTTCAGATGACTGAGCTGAGGGTTCATTCTTTTGAGGGTGTTCTTCCTGTTCTATGTTTCAAAAAATAAATCTTTAGTTGACTAAACTAATTCTTCAGTCTTTTGAAGAAATTCTTCAGACGTTTGAAGTAAAACTTCAGTTATGTGAGGGTACACCTCAGTCGTCTGGGAAGACCAACTTTAGGTTTTTCATTTTTGGGTTCAAAAATCTTTTTGTTCCCTTGCTTTGATTTTTTATAAAACATTTTTCGGGTTTTGAAATAAGGTCTCTAAGTCCATAATTAACCCTAGAAGAGCTTTCATCATATTTCCATAAGATATTTAAATACGAAGTACTTACATAAAGACTTCTTATGACGTTTGACATTCTAAACACTTAAGTCTTCATACTTGTCTTTCTTTGAGCTCTCTTGCTTTGTCTTCCTTTGGCTCCATCTTGTCTTCAGCCATTAATATACTTTAAAATTTTGGCACCTCTTTAACATCCATGCTCTCATAAACTTCAAGCTTTATTAGATCATCTTTGAATCCATGCTTTGACTCTTTAAGCTTCATTCGATAATCTTTCTTTGAAATAAGCTTTGAATCATTCGTATGAGCATTTAACCTTTCCTGAGTCCTGAAATAACATCACTTAACCAAATATGTTAAGTTCATCTTATTTGTTATCATCAAAACAATATTTTAAGCCTTGTAAGGCCAAGATTTTGTTTCTTCCAAGGTCACAAATATATAATCAAATTTTGGATCCAAAATTTAAGAAGTTTATGAAGTTTATGAAGTTTATGATATGTGTAAACCTTGTATACATATTTGTTATGGTTTCATCCGAGTTCATCCTAAAGGCTTCATACTCGCTAGCGAGCATATCAATTCTATTATTCCTTACATCAATAGTACCTTCATAGGTTACTTCTAATTTGTCCCAAAATTCCTTTGTTGTTTTACATCCCATAACTCTATTGAATTCATTAATATCAAGTGCAAAATATAGGGTGTTTATTGCACTAGAGTTAACTTGTAGTATTTTGTGATCTATTTTGGTCATCTCTTTTTCTTCCTTTGGAATTTCTTGGCCATCTATAGTTTTTATAGGAATTAAGTCACCACGTGTGACAACTTTGCAAGCCTTCCAATCCATTGTTTGAAGATAGATTCTTATACGTTGTTTTCAAAATGTGTAATTTAAACTGCAAAAGATGGAAGGCCTAGTTGAGGATTGACCCTCTCCGAAGGGAGCTACTCTTAGGTGTGCCATCTAGATCTTTATAATAACTACTTGTTAGGACTTGCTATAACCCCGCTCTGATACCAATTGAAAGTTAAGAAGTTGTCCCAAGAGAGGGGGAGGGTGAATTAGGTTTTAAAACTTTCTTTTAATTCCTTTTAAAAATTCCTTGGCCCCTTATTAACTTAGCTGATACCTAGCAAAGAACTTAGTTTCTTATTCAATCGACAACCATACAATTAAACAAAACTTAATCAAGAAATCAACCAACCAATTTACGAAGCACAAGTTAACGTATGAACTGCCGCACTATCAAGATTGATTCAATGGTAGATTTTGAATATGAATGCTTCGCAAGATTCAGCACTTAATGTAAAGATTAAGAATGAATGCTTACAGATAAAAAGCCTTGTATTAATGGATTTGATTAAAGCCCTATAGAGAATGAAATTGGTATTTCAAGAAGATAAACAATATAACATCCACACTCTTCCCAAAATTCAGATTTCAAATAAACCTTCAGTTAATAGGTTTTGGGTGTTGAATCAATCAACGTACTCCCTTACGGTTTCTGCGATTAATATTGATCAACCAACATATTTTCTTTCAGTTTCTGCAAGTCCCAAAAACAAATTAAGCTTTATTTATTTATTATCTAATCCACGCAGTGTATATGATTAGGAAATTTAAATCATCCAAGCAATTGATATATGCTAGAAAAGTAAAGAGAATAGGGAAAGAGAGTGACACCACGTTTTTATGAGGTTCAACTTATCCTCAGCATACGTCCTCACCTTTGGCCTATACCACCAAAGGATTCCACTATACCATTCCTTTTTGGGTGGAGCAAACCATACACACTCCTTTAATAGGCTAGAGCAAAGCCTCTCAAAGTGATACCCCACACTCGGTCACTCCTTCAATAGGCTAGACCAAGACCTCTCCAAGTAGTACCCCACGCTCGGTCACTCCTTCAATAGACTAGAGCAATGCCTCTCCAAGTGATACCCCACACTTGGTCAATGAACCAACAAGCTAGAATCGTTAAGAAACAAAAAGAAATAGCTATGTACAATGATACTCTCACAAAGAGCAGATTAGTACAAATTTAATCACTATGTACTGCAATAATTAAATATCAATATGAAATACAATTGAAACTCAAGAAAGAATTCACCAAGTTCTTTCTAGATGAGAATTAACAACATAGAACTTAGTAGTGTAATGACCAGCACTTCAAAAATTCAATAATTCGGTAGTGCAAAGAGTTTAGCAAGAGAAAGCAGCAAGATAGCAAGATGTGCTCAGTAATTCAACAAATTTTTTCAATTCTTTGTTGTTCTATGTCAATTTTATTTACAAAACCATATATTTATAAGCTTAGAAAAGTAATTTTGTGATGCCCAAGTTTACTTGGAGTATCTTCCAAGTTTTTAAAAAATTTGGGGCACAAGCAACCTTTATTTGAAATTTAAAATATTTAAAATTTCTAACCGTTAACGGTGTTTTGACGACTGAACTATCAAGTTCAGTCTTCTGATGCTTTTTAAAGCACCGAAATATATAGTCTAGACACAGGGTCAAAGGACCGAACTTTAGGTTCGGCCTTTTGAAGTCCCAGTTCAGACGACTGAACTAATGGTTCAGTCTTCCGAGGGTGTTCTTCCTGTTCTGTGTTTCAACAAATAAATCTTCAGTTCACTAAACTAATTCTTCAGACGTTTGAAGTAAAACTTCAGTCGTGTGAGGGTACACCTCAGCCATTTGGGTAGACCAACTTCAGAATTTTCATTTTTGGGTTTAAAAATCCTTTTTGCTCTCTTGCTTTGATTTTTTATAAAACATTTTCTGGGTTTTGAAATAAGGTCTCTAAGTCCATAATTAACCCTAGAAGAGCTTTCTTCATATTTCCATAAGATATTTAAATATGAAGTATGTACATAAAGACTTCTTATGATATTTGAAATTCTAAACACTTAAGTCTTCATGCTTGTCTTTCTTTGAGTTCTCTTTCTTTGTCTTCCTTTGGCTTTATCTTGTCTTCAAACTTTAATAAACTTTAAGCTTTTAGCAAGTCCTCTTTAACATCCATGGTCTCATAATCTTCAAGTTTTATTAGATCATCTTTGAATCCATGCATTGACTCTTTAAGCTTCATTAGAACATCTTTCTTTGAAATAAGCTTTGAATCATCCTTATAAGCATTTTACCATTCTTGAGTCCTGAAATAACACGACTTAACCAAATATGTTAAGTTCATCTTATTTGTTATCATCAAAACAAGATTTTAACCCTTGTAAGGCCAACATTTTGTTTCTTCCAAGGTCACAACTATATAGTCAAAATTTAGATCCAAATATCTCATAATTTTCTCACAAATCCTCTCGTCTTTGAGAGTCTCTCTATTTCTTCTCAATTGATTTGATATTACCACAACTCGTGTATAGTAATCAATTATAGATTTAGTAGATTTCATTATTAAGGATTCGAAATCACCTCGCAATGTTTGAAGACAAATCTTCTTCACTTTGTTTGCACCTTTGTGTGTTTGATGGAGAGAGTCTCAAACTTCTTTGGATGTCTTGGAGGAGGCGATGATTTTAAACATGGACTTATCAAGGCTTTTATAGATTATGGACTTCGCCTTACAATCCTTCTTTCAATCAGCTTACAAGATCGTTCTTTGAACATCAGACATAGATGCTTTGCCTAATCGTGCAACAACATATGCTTTTACAATTTTGTTTCCAAAAACTTTTGTTTACTTTTATAATTGCCATATTTCTTTGAGACTTTTGAAAATATTTTCTCGAGTTTTCAAAATTTGGTCTCTAAGTCAATAATGAAATCTTAGAGCTTCAATGCATCCATATCGACATTAAATGAAGTAATTACATAGACTTCTTAAGACTTAAAACATTATCAACACTAAGTCTTCATGCTTGTTTTTCTTTGAATCCATCTTGTCTTCAAGCTTCAATATACTTTAAGCTTCATTAGATTTTTCTATCTTTGAATCCAAGCTTTAAATATACTTTAAGCTTTCATTTGACCATCTCTCTTTGGAGTATAAACTTTCAATAAAGCTTGCAAACACTTGATTTTAAATTCATATACTTGATTCTTGAAACATCATCACTTAACCAAAACATGTTAAGTTCCATTGATTTGTTATCATTAAAATAAGATTCGTAAGCCTTGTTAGGCCAACAATCTCTCCTTTTTTGATGATGACAAATAAGGAGCAAAAAATAAGTGAACCTTAATAAGGCTCACCCTTACAATAAGTTCATGTAAGTATCAAATAGTATCAGATTCAGTTTCATATTCCATGTAAGTTCATTTTTCAAGATCTATGACTATCAACGACATACGTTTAAGCTATGCCACAATTGTCAAGTCAAATTTTAAGAGACAATTTTCAGAGTATAACTCAGTTTTATATTACTTTTGTCTTGGTTTTGCTAAAAAATTCTCCCCCTTTTGGCATCAATCAAAAAGAGATAAGCAATAAGCTCATACATACTAAGATAGAAATTAGAAATGAGCACAAAAACATAGAATACCATTTATCATGTTATAATCATTAAGTACAAGCAAAACATAACATATTAATAACATGCTTCAAAGAGATAAGCAACAAAA
This sequence comes from Malania oleifera, assembly GCF_029873635.1. Classification (NCBI taxonomy): domain Eukaryota; kingdom Viridiplantae; phylum Streptophyta; class Magnoliopsida; order Santalales; family Ximeniaceae; genus Malania; species Malania oleifera. The sequence continues at coordinate 87,424,154 of NC_080417.1, forward strand.
GCAATAAGCATGTAAAAACAAAATAGTGCACAAAGTTGTTTTTAGTACAAATTCAGAATGTTCAAAGCGCAAATACATCTAAGCATCTCCAGCATCTTCATTATCAGATCATCATCTTCTCCTTCTTCTTCATCTCCTTTATCACTTCCATCAGACTCATCTTCCATTGGAACCTTTCCACGTGAAGAGGAAGTGCCAGTCATATGTTGTTCAATTAGGCCAAGTCTCTGGTCTAGAGATGTATAGTGCACCTGAAGAGAGTTGTACTTAGCATGCATTTCTGTACTAAAGTCTGTGAACTGCTAATGGTAAGACATAAACCATGAAGGTGCATCAAGCTGAGGTGCTGGTTGCTGAACATGAGGTGGAGCTATTTTAGCAGCTTGTCTTGGTTGTCTTCTGCCTTTTTTGAAACCGACTTTGCTCGTGTTTCTCATATCCCATTTTTTTGAGTGTTGTGGAGGAGAAAAGATCATATCAAGTATGTTTGATGAACAACTCAGTGGGAGAGGTTACATCGAGATGAACAAAGAGGAGGTTAAGAATTCCACCATATGGCTGAGTTACACAATGAGTTTCCAATCTCACTTAAGAATTAAACTTGATAAATCAAGATTTTTTCCTTTCAACAAGCACCACATAACAAAGAAATCCAAATATGGCATATAGTCATGAGAACTAGCATGAGCCAAAATATTATACGTGATAATTTTTTGAAGAATTTGTGCTTGGAGGTTCAATTGCTTGTGTAGTGGGGGATTTCAAAAGTAAACCGGAGCTTTAGTCATGCTAAGTGGCAGGAATTCTTGATAAGGGCAATGAATTTCCCCATAACTTAGGTATAAATTACCGATTCGCCTTGCACTAAATTTGCGTAAAAGATTTTAACCAAGTTTGGATAGTCCTTTGGCTTGATATGTGATAAAATTTTGTTATCCTAAGTTCCTAAATATGGGTAGGATATTTTAAAATTCCATTTCCAAGAACTTGGTATCTAAAACCTTACCAAGGATAGGCTCCATAGTTCAAAGGTGATTGTGATACCGTTGCTTGGCATAAGGAGCGACAAGCCACTTCTCAATACTGTCGTCATCCTTTCCTGAAGTAGAACCACGATTGTCATGTTTTTTTGTTCTTGGAATTTTGATTTTAGAAGAAAATAAATGGTGAAAACCCTAGAAATCATGAGACAAGGATGTGGGTAAATGAAATTCATGATTTAATTGGTGAATTTTGAGTATAGAAACACTTGAGATCAAAGAAGAATGAGTTCGGGTGAGTGAAAAAACCAAGCCAAATGACTGGGGATCTAAAGAGTTAGGGTTTCGCGCACTTTAAGCATTTAAAATCCCGTTAATCAGTCGACTAAAGTTGAGGTCAATCGCCTGACATTTAGTGCATTTTAATTTTTCCCAGACAATAGCATGTCAGTCGACTGAGGGCTAGAGGGTCAGGCACCTGACCATACTAATCTTGAAAATTTGAGAGAGTCAAAATGTATTCAGTTGACTGGGGCTTAAGGCTCAATTGCCTGACCTCACCTATCTTTCAATTTTTCTCTTAGCACTCATCATGTATCCTTCTAAGCAACTTCCCTACTGTGTAATAAGCCAAGTTCTCTTCTTATAGATGTAAATCTATCTTCTTGAAGAGGTTTGGTAAAGATATCCTCCCATTGGTCACTTGTATTAACAAATTTAAGCATAATATGTTCCTTTTGCGCATGATCTCTTAAAAAATGATGCCTTATGTCTATATGCTTGGTTCTTGAGTGTGATATGATATTTTTGGAGATGTTTATTGCACTTGTATTGTCACACTTTATAAGAATTGCTGAATACTCTAAATTAAAATCTTTTAATTGGTGTTTCATATAGAGTGTTGGTTCACAACATGTACCTATAACCACATACTCAGCTTCAGCAGTAGACAAAGCTATGGAGTTTTGTTTCTTAGAGAACCAAGAGACAAGAGACCATCCTACAAAGTGACAAGTCCCACTTGTGCTTTTTCTATCAATCTTACATCTAGCATAATCAACATCCGAATTGCTTATCATCTCAAATCTGGTGTCCTTAGGATACCACAGACCTAAGTCAGTAGTACCTATCAAGTATCTTAAGATCCTTTTCACAGCTATTTGGTGAGACTCTTTAGGTGCTGACTGAAATCGGACACACATGCATACACTAAACATAATATCCGCTCTACTAGCTGCCAAATATAGTAAGCTTCCTATCATCATTCGATAATATTTCATATCAACTTATTTTCCCTTTTCATTTTGTCAAGACTTATGGATGTACTCATTGGAGTTCCTATAGGCTTGCTACTTTCCATGTCAAACTTCTTAAGCATGTCTCTTATATACTTAGAGTGATTTATGAAAGTTCCATTTTTGGCTTGCTTAATTTGAAGTCCTAGGAAGTAATTCAATTCTCCTTTCATACTCTTTTCAAATTCATCTTGCATACATTTTGCAAAATCCTTACATAAATATTTGTTTGTAGCACCAAATATAATATCTTCTACATAGATTTGAATGATGAGCATATCTTCATTTTTAGATTTAATAAAAATGTGTCGTCCACCTTCCCTCTAGGAAGTCCCTTTTCTACTAAAAATCCACTTAACCTCTCATACCAAGCCCAAGGGGCTTCTTTCAACCCATATAAAGCTTTTGTTAACCTAAACACATGATCATGGTTATGGATATCCTTAAATTCTGGAGGTTGTGCCACTTAGACCTCTTCATTCATGAATCCATTTGGGAATGCACTCTTTAGATCCATTTGATAGAGTTTGAATTTCTTGTGGGATGCATAGGCTAATAACATTCTTATAGCTTCCATTCTAGTTACGAGAGCAAAGGTCTCATCATAGTCTATTCTCTCTTCTTGGTTATATTCTTGAGCCACAAGTCTAGCTTTGTAACGTACTACTATTCCATTTTCATCCTTTTTATTCCTAAATACCCATTTTGTTCCAATTATTGAAGGATCATCGGGTCTAGGAACTAACTTTCATACTTTATTTCTTTGAAACTGATTTAGCTCTTCTTGCATGGCAACTATCCAAGAATCATCACTTAAGGATTCTTCAATGTTCTTAGGTTCTTCTTGAGATAGGTATGCATAATGATTCCATATATTTTCAATGAAGATCTAGTGGATACACCACGTGAAGTTTCTCCTATAATTTGATCTTTTGGATGATTCCTTACCAATTTCCATTCTTTAGGTAGTTCAGAATTTTCTAAAGATTCATTGTTTGAAGTTGGTTAATTTGTCTCATCCTTGACTTCTTTTATTTCTAAGTCTTCTAAGTTTTGTGTTGTTTCAGCTTCCTCAACATTTATTGTTTTTAATTCATATCCTAACGATTAATAATGCATATCCTAAGAGTTGACATAGCCAATTGGCTTCATTCATGGTTGCTAAGCATGTGACCTCTTGAGAAATTATATTTTCAAAGTTTATACAATGTACATTATTAATTCTATAAGCAGTGAATAGAACATCATGTTTTTTCGAATTTTCAACTATACATTTGTCTTGTTTAAAGATTATGTCAAACCCCTTATCACTTAACTGACTTATACTTAATAGATTGTGTTTTACTCCTTCTACTAATAACACATTATCAATGTTTAAGGAAAGTTCTTTATCTATTTTTCCAATTCTAATAATTTTACTTTTAGAGTTGTCCCTGAAGGTGACATACCCTCCATCTTTTTGCATTAAGGTGGTGAATTTTGTTTTATCCCCAGTCATGTGTCTTGAACACCTGCTGTCCAAGTACCACTTGTCCTTTGATGGAGTGGTCCTAAAGCACACCTACAAGAATGATTCAAAGTGTTACTTTTGTAGACACCCCATTTTTACCCAGACCCGATATGATTATTATTATTATTATTATTATTATTATTTACATTGTTATTATTACTTCATTTTTATTTCTATTTTTATTTTTTGCTATAATTATTATTATTATTATTTTATTATTGTCATTTTTACTATTACTATTAGTATTATTATTATTATTACTAGTCTTATTATTATTATTTTATTGATAGTATCTTTATTATTTTTACTTTTACTACAATTATTTATTATTATTATTATTATTACCTTATTGATTTTATTATTATTATTATAATAATTATTATTACTATTACTATTTTCATTATTACCATAATAGTAAAAGCAAAAAAAAAGAAAAGAAAAAGAAAAATAAAATCAAAAAGGAAGTTTTTTTTAGGGTTTACAGAATTTTTTAATATAAGGGGGCCATAGCCAAGCCAAAGAGGAGGAGGCACAGACCCAAGAAAGAAAAATCTTACCTTGCAGTCTTGTGCGGCGGCAATGGAGTCGTTGGCGTTTGCGCAGTCAACTAGATGAAACCAATCGAGCAGCGATTTCTTATCCGATCAATGTGAAACCTTACGAGGTCGTTTCTAACCCTTTCTTCTTAATTTTCACCGTTCATATTTGTCTTTTGAGTTTTCTCCCTTTGTGTTAATTTCTTGCAAAGTCGTATCACCGCCGCAGCAGTGGAGTCATCGGCGTCTGCGCATTCAACTAGACGAAGGCAATCGAGCGGCGATTTCTTATCCGATCAATACGAAATTTTACCAGGTTGTTTCTGACCCTTTTATCTTAATTCTCACCATTTAGATTATTATTTTGAGTTTTACAATTTCATTTTAATTTATTACACAGCTGTCTCACCGCCGCAGCAGTGGAATCGTCAGTGTATGCGCATTCAACTAGATGAAGCCAATCGAGCGGCGATTTCTTATCTGATCAATCTGAAACCTTACTCGGTTGTTTCTAACTCTCCCTTGTTAATATTTACTGATTTGATTAATTTCTTTGAGTTTCATCTCTTGGACAACTTGTCCACACACACACAAACACACACATGCACGTGTGATGTTTTTGTAATTTGTTTATATATATATTTTTTTCTTCTTAATGTTATTTTGTATATATATATTGTATTATTATTGTTTTATTTGTTCTAATATCTAATGTTTGGGGTTCTTTTTTTTTTTTTTTTTTTGTAATCATTGTAATATACTTATTTTTATTGTTACATATTATTTAGGATGTTTTATTGTGTAAACATTATTTAGGCTTTTTGATGTATTTAGGATATTTGTCATATTTATTGTTCATACGGTATTTAGGGATTTTGTTTATTATTTATGATTGTAATATTTATGCACATCTAGGATTCTTGATTATTTACATTATTTTCATAATACGACCATTTAGGGTTTTGGGTTATTGTTTTATTTTAGGGTTTTGGCTATTTCACGTTATTAGGGTTTTGAGTAGTGTTTTATTTAATTTACTTTATATTGCTATTGCGTATATATTGATGTTCATTATTGTTTATTATTTATTTATTTCTTGTATATGATTGTATTATCATTTTGTCGTGTTCATAACATTGTTGTGGAATTTTTAATGCTATAATATTTATTTGAATAAATGATATTTATATTTAGCAACTTAGAATTGTAAGTAGCATTATACATTTAATTTAGTATTTTAGGTGACCGTGTACATTTAGTAATATAACATTTTAGGTAATATTATATATTATTATTATATTTTTAGTATGTTAATATACAAGGTATTAATTATTATGGTAAGTTTAATATTTTAGGTAATATTTTTTGTGTTTTGGTATCATGCTATTATATGGTATGTTAAGTATATATAGTATTATAGTAATCTATTACGTATTATATTATTTGTGGATATTTATTATTATTATTATCGTAATTATGTGTATTATGGTATGTTTAAGTATTTTTGTTTATAACGCACATGTAGTATTTTAATATTTGCTCATTATCTTAGTCTATATTATTGTTTATATTCTACTATTATTGGTATGTTAGATATTTTAGCTTCTATTATATATGTTGATTAGTATGTATTTTGGTATCCTAATATTCTAGTTTATTACTATTTTATTTACTTATTTATTATGTTTAAATTATTATATCTATTATTAAAACCTCTCATACTAATATTTTCCTATAAAACTTTTACTTACAATTTTAAAATGTGGGAGCGTATTTTCTTAAATAATTTTGATTTTAATCCCTATGATTTTATTGCGGGGGTATGAGCCTTTGGGCATCACGTACCCTAAGCTCTGAGGGAATATATGTATATATTTATTTATTTATTTATTTATTTTCCCTATGTATTTATAAAATTATAAAAAGGAGTAATTTAAAGAATTGTTAGATTGACTTAGGGATAATTTCAAATTAATTAGGTACCGTTCGTAAGAACGGGCGCGTAGGGGGTGCTCGTACCTTCCCCTCGCGTAACCGAACTCCCGACCCCAACTTTGGTAATGTAAACCGATTCTACCCCTAACGGGGTAATAATCATGTGTTCTAACCGCACTAAAGGTTAGTGGCGACTCCTACACCATATTTTTCCTGAAAATATTAAAATGATTTTTAATTTCGCCGCCCAGGGCACACGCCCACCCAGGACGCCGCGACAACTTTGGTACCCAAACCTTCTTAATCCTTTTTAGGTCATGTTTATTTTTAGTGTTGATTTTCCATTCATTCTCGATTTTGACATATTTCCTTTAAAGTGGGTATTCAAATTTTATATGTGCTTGAATAGTATTTTGATTCCTTTACGAAATATCCCATGTATAAGTTCTTTTTCCTTTTGCTTTCAATTCCATTGAATTCAATTCCTTCTTTATCACAAGTCATCTTTTGATGTCCAACCATTTTTTCAAAATTTTCTTTTCCTCTAATAAAATTGTAGATGATCTTATCTTTATCCTCAATTTTACATTTAAGGTTACTTATTTCAAGATCCTTTTTACTTCATCATTTACCTTCGTATTTTCCAAGTCTTAAGACATCTTGTTTATTTTACCGATGAGATCATCAATGTCAGAGTCTTTTTCTTTTTCAGTATATATTGAGGTTTCTAGCTGATTTTTAGCTTTTCATTTTGTTCTTCCAAAGCTATGTTTCTTTTAGTTACTTTTATGAAGCTATTATGTAAGAAAAATAGTTATGCCTGAATTTATTTATATGAAGGCATGCTATCACATGAATCACTACAAGATTCATCACTAGATCCTTCAGATGAACTAGTGTAGGAGTTTACCTCAGCATTTCTAGCCATAAAGCAGAAGTTTACGACTTCTTGATCACTTGATTCATCCTTTGATTCACTTGAGCTCATGTCATCTCATGTAGCTTTCATTACCTTCTTCTTCACAATATGGTTTATTATGCCCAACCTTTTTGGCAATTCTAACAAGTAGGAGGTTCATTCTTAGTTTCTTATTCACTTGTTTCTCCTTTGTCAGTTTTTGATCCTTTAAACTTTCGAGTGAACTTTTTATTCTTTTTGAAAACTTTCCAAGTCTTCTAGTCATGAAGGCTATATCATCATCATTTAATTCATTATCTTTTTCATCTTCACTAAAGCTTTCTTTACCAGCCTTAAGGGCTATTGATTTCTTATTCTTGTTATTCTTACAACGTCTTTCATTTATAGCCATCTCATAAGTAAGAAAAGATCCAATGAATTCATCAAGGGAGGTGTTTTTCAAGTTTCTTCTTTTTGTAATTGCAGTGACCTTAGGTTCCCATATTAGAGGAAGTCCTCTAACGATTTTCTGAATCATCTCATAAGTTGAGTAATTTTTCCCTAAAGCATTGAGGGAGTTTATTATATGGGTGAACCTAGTGTACATACTAGTGATAGTCTCATCTAGATTCATCCTAAAGGCCTCATACTTGCTTGTGAACATGTCGATTCTACTATCTCTAACATCAATCGTTCGTTCCTAGGTTACCTCTAATTTATCCCATATTTCTTTGGCTGATTTACATGGCATGACCCTATTGAATTCATTTACATCAAGAGCACAATATAGAGCATTCATAGCACTTGAATTTACTTGTAACATTTTAAGATCATTGTTGGTCATCTCTTTTTCTTCTTTAGGTATTTATTTACCATCTACTGTTTTAGTGGGGATAAGGTCACCATGTGTGACAACTTTTCATGATTTCCAATCCATAGTTTTTAAATAAATTCTCATTCTTTGTTTCAAAAAGGTATAGTTTACACCGCAGAAAATAGGTGGTCTATATGAGGATTGACCCTCAACAAAAGGAGATACACCTAGGTGTGCCATATAGATCTTTATGTAGCTTCTAATTTAAGAGTTACTACAACCCCGCTTTGATACCAAGTGAAAAGTAAGGTGTACACCCAAGAGGGGGGTGAACTGGAATTTAAAAATTTCATTACAAACTTCTTTTACAAGTTCCTATAGTTAATTTTGAATCCTATCTAACTTTCTTTTTAACTGTCACACACAAACACAATGATCAAGAATCCTTTGAACTTTAACCAACAATTATACCAAGTTCAATATTAAAGACCAGGTTAGTTAAATTCTCATATTTTCTTTCATATTCAAACTCCGAATCTATGAATAAATATGAGATCAAGACTTATTTTTAGATTGACAAATAACTAAGTTTCAACTTTAATATTCAGTTTCAAGCTCAAAATCTTTTCACAAAATTAGTCTCAACTTTACTTTTCAGATTATAATATAATTGAATTTCTCAAGATTTATGTTAGCAGAGCAATAAAAAAAATTCAGATTTCAGAGCTATATCAAAAACTCAAACAACCAATCAATAAGTTAATGAAATTTGATATTTATCAATCAACATACTCCCTTTAATCAAGGTTTCTGCAATTCCCAATGAAAAATTAATTTCCAGTAATAAAGTAAACATCCACACAATTTATATATGTAGAAAATTAAAGAGAGTTGGGTAAGGACAGTGAGATAGTATTTTTACAAGGTTTGGTCCAAGTCCTTGCCCGAAGTAAACCGCTGTGAGAATTTATCTTTTCAACTTTTTTATTAGGCCAAAGTTACAACCTCTTTAATGAGAATCCCCTCGTGTTAGTATAACTATCCAATCCTCTGAACAGTCAAAAAATCTCTCTAGCAAGAATCCCCTCTCAGTAGCCCAACGATTCAATAACGGAACCGTAAAAAATCAACAAGAAATGATTTGGTGTACAATGACACTCTCAAAATAGTTGATTAGTACAACTAAATGCACAATAAATATACTTCAATTAAATATCAATATAGAAAGAATTGAAGCTCTAAAATTTATCACTGGGTTTTTTCTTAGATTTGAATTTTTCAGTAATTGAGCAATGAACCATGTGATTTGATCAGCAAGAACTTCTATAGAGCATTTGCAATAAGGTTTTGAACAGTATGAACAATATAGCTTGATTGCTGATCATAATTGTTGGTGTATGACATCTTTAGGTTTTCCCATATATTTATAGATGGAAAAGGCTTCTATTTCGTGTTCCGAAAGTTGCCTTAAGTATTTCCTAAGTTATTACAAATATTGGGGTCCAAGTAATCAAATTTGGAAACTTTTCTTCACTGTATAAATTTGACCGTTACGAAGTTTAGTCTACTTGACTATCGGGCTTAGTCGCCCAATCTTTTAAAATCCAGTGACATTTCAAAGTAAGAATGGGATCAGTTGCCTGAACTTATAGGGTCAGTTGACTTGGCCTATTCTATTTTTTCAATTTATTTCAGTATAAAAAGGTTGGTTGCCTGACCATAATAGGTCAGTCGTCTGATCAGGCAACAACATATGCTTTTATAAGTTTGTTTCCAAAAACTTTTGTTAACTTTTATACTTGCCGTATTTCTTTGAGACTTTTGAAAATATTTTCTCGAGTCTTCAAAATTTGGTCTTTAAGTTAATAATGAAACCTAAGAGCTTCAATGCATCCATATCAACATTAAATGAAGTACTTGTTGGAATTGGTGTATTCCCAAGAGGGGGAGGGGTGAATTGGGTATTTAAAATTTTTCCCTAATTTTGACTAGACATTTATAGTATTAGACAATCTAGAGTCTGTTCATGTAGTTCCAAATGCGCAGATATGTATAATATGCAAAAATTTAAATCATTCACATCATTCATACAACAACATACACGTGCAGGAATATAAATTGCGAAAATATAAATAGACACACGATATGTTATCAGGTTCGGCCAACTGTGCCTACGTCCCCGCCTTAGCTCACTAGCACAAGGATTATACTAATGCTCACTTAACGGGTGGAGCGGCACTGGTTACAACTACGTCAATTCACGGGGCTAACCTCAACCCATACCTTACCACGATGGTGTTGCTAGTTTTCCTAAACACGTTTAAGTTAATCTGGGACTATTCCACAGGACTAGTCTTCCTCTTTAGGCCCACGTCTGGAATACAACAAATTTAATATAAATTTGACGTACAAGGAAGTGCTTCTTACACAAGAAAAAATTTACCACTACACACAATATAATCAATGCACCTCAAGAATGTATGAACTGTAAGGTCGGTACTCTACGTATGCAATAAACCCTCAGTCTAATGATTATTCTCTAGCAAGCACTAGAGTATTTAAATAGGCTATTCATTGAAAACCAAGTATACCAAATCTCAAAATCAGATTAGTGTTTCAAAGATGCCAGCAATAATATTCAAATAAACTCAAAAATATTTTCTTCAAAGTAGCAAGCACAAGGGTTGTTTGAAAACGAGCTTGTAAAATATTTTTTGCATATAAAATATAAGCTTAGAAAATCTTGCAATATCAATGCAAAGACCCTCAAGCTACTGAGTTTTTCCACACAATATTTATTTTTTAAAATCAATGAAAACAACTCTAGCCTAACTCTCAAGATAAAAATCAAACAATACACACTTCAGATGAGAGTTGTGGGCTTTTTAGAATGGACGACAAGCAATCTCAAAACTCTTACAATACTTGGATAATCAAGGAATAAGTGCATGAGAGTGAATGGTTATAGTATGAGCCAAATAGGTTTTGGAAATTTTGAGAGAATTTTGGCTTAATGTTTTTTTTAATCCACCTTTAATTTTGCAAATGAGCTTGTATATATAGGCTTAGGCAAATCTATAACCATTGGGAACTCAATGAGCATTAGTAAAAAAATTTTAAACCTATTTAACGAAAATAACCCCATTTAACCACTTTAATCTTGGTAAAAAAATAAACAACCCTAGAGTTTTCGAGTGCCAAACCCAAGGTTTGGGTGCCCAAATAGACATAGTGCAAAAAGGTGTTGTTCGAGATTCGAGTGCTTGAAAATGGGCTCGGTTTGCTGACTGAGGCAATTCCTCAAAAACGCCATGGTTCAGGTGCCCAGTCCAACATTCGATTGAACAAACTCACAAGTTGGATCACCCGAGGCTATTTTGAATGCTAAGGTTCGGGCATCCGGGTTGGGGAAAAGTAACCAACTGACACAGGTTCGGTCGACCGAGGAAGATATGTACAATATGGTTTGATCTGCCGAACACAGGTCAACATGTTGACCCGTCCACGGTTCGGTCGCCCGAGGTGTTTTGAACACCATGGGTTTGGTCACCCGGCCTCCTACAGATTTGGCGTTTATGTTCATTTTTACTTCAATTAATTCCCTTGATATGTTAAGTGATTTTGGGGACATCTTATACGCTAGTGCTGGGACCTAGGGTATTTCTAATGTATTTTGAGGGCGTTGAGAAAATCCAGCATCAGTTGATCGAAGGGTGATCCCGAAGGTCTTTCTAAGGTCTTAAGCTTATAGTCCTACATGCATGATATGCAGATTAGTACAGACCTTTTTTTAATTAAGATTACAGAACCAAATAGAAATTACAAAAAATAAATATGTCGGGGTCTTTTTTTTTCTTCAAGTTACCGCATGTTATCAATGTGATCCAGCTTAGTATGATTCTGCACACAAACTTGAATGTTATCAAATACCATAGTATTTGTCATTATCAAAATCAGAACGACCCATAGGGTCAACAATCTCCCCTTTTTTTATGATGACAAATACTTGTCTACTTCTCGCCTTTTTGGCAATAGCGAAAAGGGCCTAGATAAATCAATTAAGTATATATATAGGCAAATAATAGGAAAATATCATTCATATACAAGATAAGGTTTGGGAAAATTTTAAGAAAATTTGGCAGCATGCCATTTGAAAATAGGACATTTTCCCAAAAATACCTATATTAAAATAACCTGATTGAGGTTTTTTTTTTTTTTAAAAAAAAAAAAAATTAACAATTTATCCACACTTTCCTAACTCAAACAGTCCAGTATGATTAAGACATAAAACATAACTATAACCACCAATATGCAAGAGATATGATTGCCATGCATTGCAAAACACAAACAAGCTTATAAAGTATAAAGCAATTAAGCACACAAACAATGTAACTAGTCATTTAAATGACATGAAAACAGAATTAGACCATAAATATGCATAAACCATTTCAATTGAAATATATCATAAGATCCGTGAAAGATATGAGTTTAAAGCACACAGCATATGATAGCAAATAGTTGGTTTGCTAAAAGTACATGTAAATAAATATATATGTATATAATAATAATAATAATAATAATAATAATAATAATAATAATAATAATAATAATAATAATATACCCCTTATAATGTTTGCAAAATGGTGCTGGGGGTTGCTTGCTGAAAAAGAAGTTTTAATTTAAAACAAGCAAGCACAAATTTTTCTAGTTTAGCATTTAGGCATAATTTCACAAGATAATCAGAATATGACAATGATATAGATCCTAAAAATTTTAGACAATTTAAGTGCAGGATCACTAGCAAACACAAACAACTTGTGGCAAATCAATATATTTTCATTTTAAAATATTCAATAAAATCCTAACAATTAAGCGCATGCAAGAAAGAGTTCAAGCCAGAGCTGAAGATGTTGGAGAACATAACAGAATGAGATTTAATTTTGGATGCTCCCCCTATCGATTTGAATTCATACTTAGATACAATAATCTGCTTATACTAGATAGAGAATTATTTCATTATGCCTAGTAGTATAAGCCATCAATCACTGAGTGTTATTGAACTTAGTGAGGAATTGCACTCAATTGCATACAACTCTTTTCAATTTCAATAAAATCAGAAAATTATAGAAAAGAATTCAAAATACAAAATCTCTCTTCTCTTATTGATTTCTCTCCCTCTACACCACATATTACATTATACACACACACACACACACACATCAATATATAGAAAATGATGAATGGTAGGTAGGATTAAATTCAAACAAACAGGCTAGTTGGTGAAGGTTGGTTGCCTAGTCTCCACTACAGATTCAACAACAGTGGGTTGGGGTTGGAGGAGCTGCAACAGTCAAATTTTGCTACCACCATCAATTTTAATTTTTAACATCCCCCCTTAAACGTTGTATCTCCAATGAAGAATGGGTTGCTTCACATGATAGCAACATACTCAGTTTCACATGATGACAACATTACGATGGGTTGTTTCTTTGATGACCATGTAAACGTTGTATCTCCAATGAAGAATGTGAATCCAGTTGTGCTTTTTATTTCATCAAAATTCCTTCCCCAATCGCTATTTGAATAGCCAATAAGTTTGCAATCACCTCTTGATGAATAGTACATACCATCAATGATGGTACCCTTGAAATAGCGAGTTATCCTTTTTGCTGCATTCATATGAAACTGGTCAGGAGTCTCCATGTACATGTTGAGAAGTCTAAATCCATAGCGTATGTTAATTAACACCCACACACACAGTCACACACGCACAAATGCACACAACACACTCACTGATTTGGAGAAGAAGATCAAGAAGAAGAAGAAGAAAACTTGGGAGGAGCTTTAGGACAGTGATAGCGGCAGCGGTGGGAGGAGCGAACAGTGAATGGTGAACGAAACACATGCATAAACACGCATAACACACACATTGGTTTGTAGAAGAAGATCGAGAAGAAGAAGAAGAAAACCTGGGAGGAGCTTTACAATAGCAGTGGCAGCGGCAGTGGGAGGAGCGAACGATGACGGGCGAGAGGAGGGGAGGAGGGAAAAAAATTAGGGAAAGGAGGAAAATGAGGGAGAGATTGGGGCAAACCGGGAAAAATGTGTGAAATGATTTTTTTTTTTTTTTATAAATAAAATAAGTATTAATGATAGTTTCCAAATCCGTCACTAATAAAGGGCTAATAGTGATGAATCTTAAAATTTGTCACTAATCTTGTGAAATTATTTTTAATTTTTTTTTTTAAATAAAAGAAGTATTAGTGACTGTTCCCAAATCCATCACTAATAAGGGGCTTATAGTGACGAATCTTTAAATTTGTCACTAATATTGTGAAATAATTTTAAAAATAAAATAAAATAAAATAAGAATTAGTGACAGTTCTCAAATCCGTCATTAATAAGGATCTAATAGTGACGAATCTTCAAATGTGTCACTAATATTGTCAAATAATTTTTTTTTTAATTTTCTTTAAGTAAAAAAATATTAGTGACGGTTCCCAAATCCTTCACTAATAAGGGGCTAATAGTGACGAATCTTCAAATTCATCACAAATATTGTAAAATAATTTTTTTTTAAACAAATAAAAGAAGTATTATTAACATTTCTTCAAATCATTCACTAATAAGGGTCTTTTAGTGACGAATCTTCAAATTCGTCATTAATATTATAAAATAAATTTTTATTTTATTTTTTAAAAATAAAAGAAGTATTAGTGATGATTTCCAAATCTGTTACTAATGAGTATTTTTTAGTGACGAATCTTCAAATTTGTCACAATATTGTGAAATATTTTTTAAAAATAAAAGAAGTATTAGTGATGATTCCTAAATTTATCACTAATAGGCGTCTTTTAGTGACGAATCTTCAAATTCGTCACTAATATTATGAAATAATTTTTTTTAAATTTTTTTAAAATAAAAGAAGTATTAGTGACGGTACCCAAATCTATCACTTATAAGGGGCTAATAGTGACGAATCTTCAAGTTTGTCACTAATATTGTGAAATAATTTTTATTTTTATTTTTTTTTAAATAATAGTAGTGATGGTTATTTAATCGTCACTAATAAGTGTCTTATTAGTAAGGAATTTAATTTGTCACTAATGCCACAGAAATCATCGCTAATATTTTCTCATGATAACTTCTACGCGAAAAATGTTTTCCCACGATATTTTTCGATTTTTAGTAAAGAAATTATTAGTGACCGTTTCAAATCCGTTACTAATAGTTTCTTCACTAAAAATTAGTTTTTTTTTTTTTTTTTTGTAGTGCACGCACTTGGAAGCAAATTTAGACTACAGACAAGCTTTGCAAACTTAGTGGATTTAACAAATTAGGTGTCCAAGTCAGGCACACGAGGTCCAAACCTAGTGGGGTCAATCCCGACATGCACATGACATTGAGCTGGATGTGCTGGAGTTGATGGTGCCAAAAGTCTCCTTCTCAAGAGCTTTTTACACACTTAAAAGCAAAGTTAGAATACATGTTCAGTACCCAAAAAATCCTCTCTAATTGAAATTTATTTGCTTAGAGGTGAACCTAGTAAACTTAGTTGATTTTAAGTACTCAGGTATCCAATTCGGGCATACGAGGTCCAAACCGAGTGGGTTCAGTCCCGACATGTCAGTGACATTAAGCTGAGCGTGCTAGCACTTACAGTGCCCAAAAAATTCTCCCCGAGAGTTTTTTACACACTTAGAAGCAAAGTTAGAATACAAACAAATTTAGCAAACTTAGTGGATTTTAGCACTCAGGTATCCAAGTCAAGCATACGAGGTCTAAACCGAGTTGGTTCAGTCCCGACACATCCATGACATTGAGTTGGATGTGCCAGAGCTAACGGTGCCTAAAAACTCCTCCACGGAAGCTTTTTATGCACTTAGAAGTAAAGTCAGAATATAAAAAAACCTAGCAAACTGAGTTGATTTAAGCACTCAGGTGTCCAAGTCGAGCATACAAGGTAGCCACCAAGTGGGGTCAATTCTGATTGATCAAGCTTAGTTATTTAAAATTGCATTATTTTTTGTTGAACTATGTCTGATCATTCTTGCTATCAAATCATTTTTACTTATAGTACTTATATATTTGAAAATTGTATACTAATTTTTTGCATAATTATTACTTTGTAGGGTCTGTGGGCTGTCGCCCTAGAATACAAACAAATTTAGCAAACTTAGTGGATTTTAGCACTCAGGTATCCAAGTCAGGCATACGAGGTCCAAACTGAGTTGGTTCAGTCTCGACACATCCATGACATTGAGTTGGATGTGCCAGAGCTAACGGTGCCTAAAAACTCCTCCACGGAAGCTTTTTATGCACTTAGAAGTAAAGTCAGAATATAAAAAAACCTAGCAAACTGAGTTGATTTAAGCACTTAGGTGTCCAAGTCGGGCATACAAGGTAGCCACCAAGTGGGGTCAATTCTGATTGATCAAGCTTAGTTATTTAAAATTGCATTATTTTTTGTTGAACTATGTCTGATCATTCTTGCTATCAAATCATTTTTACTTATAGTACTTATATATTTAAAAATTGTGTACTAATTTTTTGCATAATTATTACTTTGTAGGGTATGTGGGCTGTCGCAAGAAGATGAGGACGATGCCGAGCACTATAGTCGGATGCAATTTTTTTTTTAATATTTTTTGTTATCTGAACACACTACAAAAAATAAGGGTATTAGTGATGGATCAAAATCGTCACTAATAATATTAAAAAAAAACTATCACTAATAGTATTAGTGACGATTTTTTAAGTATTAGTAATGGTTTTGATTTAGTCGCTATAACTGCGATTACTACTACTTATTAGTGACGAATCTTAAAGGCATCACTAATAATAAAGTACTAGTGATGGATTATAACCATTATTAAAATCCTTAGTACCGTCATTATAAATTCTATATTGGCTCCGCTCAAAATCGTCATTAATAGTAGAGTATTAGTAATGAGTTTCAAAACCGTCACTAATAGTAGGGTATTAGTAGCGAATTTCGAAATCGTCACTAATAGTAGAGTTTTAGTGACGATATTGAAATTTGTCACTAATACCCTACTATTCGTGACGGTTTTGAAAACTTCACTAATAGTTGAGTATTAGTGACGATTTTGAAATTCGTTACTAATACTCTATTATTAGTGATGACTTTGAAACCTTCACTAATACCTAAAAAATGGACAATTATTAGTGATGGTTTTAAAATCGTCACTAATAATTTAAAATTAATAAATATTTTAATCATTAATTATTGTAAATATTTGTAATTACATTTTCGCATACATAACATTAAACCATAATTACTAAAAAAATCATAAATTATTCAAAAGTCTAATTCAAATTCAATTACAAATTCAATTAAATTACAAAAATTTCATCTATTCAGATAACAAAAACAAAAAAAAACAAAAAATTCAAAATTCAAAATTCAAAATTAAATTCAAATACACATACATTATACAAATTAAAATTAAAATATAAAAATTTTATCTATTCAGATAAAACAATACAAAAAAAAATAATTAAAAGTTGCATCTGACTGTAGTGCATGGCATCACACTGATGTTGTGACAACCGTAAACCCTACAAATTAAGAATTATAATAAAAAAAAATTAGTATACGATTTTCGAACATATATGCATATGTACCATAAATATCAATGATTAATAGCAAAATAATCAGACATTTGGACGTAGTTAAAAAAAATGATACAATTTAATAGCTAAGTTTTATCAATTAAAAAAAATTTTGGCAGCATTTCTTCTGTAAATAGGAGATTTTCCATAGAGATATGCTCCAAACCTGTGTGTTTACAATAAACAGCTCACAATAATCCAACTAGTAATGAATTTTATGAGTGCGCAAGAGCTTCATATAATAAGCATTAAATAATGTAATGTGTTTATGCATCCCACAAACAATTTATATTAGAATATAGTTATATGAAAAAAATAGAATGTGATGTTCATGGTTTACATGACTTCCTTAGGATTCAAAAACAACTATAATAATCAAATAATGCAAATGAGTCCACGATTGATAGAATTTTCAATTAACATATGCAAAAGTAAATTTAGAGATGAAGTTTAAAATTCATTTGAACTTCACTCATCCTTTCAAAAATGTTTTAACATTCCCATTACAAAAAAACTGGTTTTTAGTAACGAAATTATTAGTGATGGATTCAACTTCATCACTAAAAGCAGGTATTAGTGACGATTTTAGTAATTGTTACTAATACAATACTATTAGTGACGAAATTGAATTCGTCACAAATAGTTTCGTCACTAAAAATCGAAAAATATAGTGCAAAAATATTTTTCGTACAGAAATTATCCCAAAAAAATATTAGCGACGGTTTTTGTGGTATTAGTGACAAATTAAATCATCACTAAAAGATAAACATTAGTAACGATTAAATAACAGTTACTACTATTATTTTAAAACAATAAAAAAATTTTAGTTCAGAGTATTAGTGACGAATTTACAAATTCGTCACTATTGGCCCATTATTAGTGACGGATTTGAGAACCGACACTAATACTTCCCTTTTTTAACAAAAAATAAAAAAATTTAGTTCAGAATATTAATGACGAATTTACAAATTCATCACTATTGGCCCATTATTAGTGACGAATTTGAGAACCGTCAGTAATACTTCCCTTTTAAATATATATATATATATATATATATATTACTTTAGAGTATTTGTGACGAATTTACAAATTCGTTACTATTGGCCCATTATTAGTGACGGATTTGAGAACCGTCACTAATACTTCCCTATTTAAAATTAAAAAAAGAAATTTACTTGAGAGTATTAGTGACGAAATTGTAAATTCATCACTATTGGCCCATTATTAGTGACGGATTTGAGAACCGTCACTATTACTTCCCTTTTTAAAAAAAAAAATTTTTAAATTTTTACTTCAGAGTATTAGTAATGAATTTACAAATTTGTCACTATTGGTCAATTATTAGTGACGGATTTGTGAGTCGTCACTAATACTTCCCTTTTAAAAAATAAAAATAAAAAAATTTTACTTTGGAGTATTAGTGACTAATTTACAAATTCGTCACTATTGGCTCATTATTAATGACAGATTTAAGAACCATCACTAATGCTTCCTTTTTTAAAAAAGAATTAAAAATTTTTACTTCAAAGTATTAGTAGCGAATTTATAAATTCGTCACTATTGGTCCCTTATTGGTGACGGATTTGGGACCGTCACTAATACTTCCCTTTTTACAAAAAAAAAAAAAGGAAATAATTTTTTTTTTTTTCTGAAACTATTAGTGACAAATTCAAAAATTCGTCACTATTGGCCCTTCCCCCCCCCCCCCCAATCTCTTATTTCCCCATTTTTTCCCCAAAATTTTCCTTCATTCTCTCGCAGCCCCATCCCGATCCTCCTCTCTCCGTCGCCATTTGTCGTTGCCTCGCCTGTCGCCATCGCCATCGCAGCCTAGGTTTTGCCCATCATCGTTCGGTACTTTGACCGCCGCCGCTACTGCTCCTCACGAGGATCTAGGTTTGCTTCTTCTTCATCATCTTCTTCTTCTTCTGCTTCTCCTTGCAGCTGCTGTTCCATGCCAGGAGATCCTATTTCTCCTTTTTTGTTTGTTCTTTTACTAGCTTGGGAGAAGATTTAACATTTGGCTCCTCTTTGGTGTGTGGGTAATTTGAACTTTAGGGGGATGTGTTTTTCGAATGTTCAGCATAATTTGCTTTCCTTGTTGACTTGATAGGACCTACTGATATTTTTGGGTTGTCTAATGTTCATTTTGTTTTGTCTTTCTTTATTTTCATGGGGTTACCCAGAATTTTGAAAACAGATTCTTTACTCTCTAGTTATACATTTTTTTTCTATTAATGAATTTATTTGTTATAAAAGAGGGGGGGGGGGAGTGTGCTTTCACACCCTATTTATAAGAATGTGTAGATTACAAGAATTATGCAAACCCCTAAAGATACATGAAGTAGTTACAACTTACAAATGAACCCTTTAAACACACATTTTCAAACGAATCCCCAAATACACATAATCCTACATTTAGTTAAGCTAACCACATGTAATTCCTTGAATCAATTCTTTTGAATCAGTCTCCACAAAGGGCCATGGTTCAGCTTCTTGTCACCACATGTAATTCCTTGAATCAATTCTTTTGAATCAGTCTCCACAAAGGGCCATGGTTCAGCTTCTTGTCCTACATGTTGTTAATGCCACTTTCTTTTGTTAGAATGAATTGGCTTAACTAGATTCACTTGGTGAATCCTTTATTGATGTAGGTTTAAAAGAAACTGACTCATGATGATTTTTCCTGCTTTCTTCTATTATGGTGGGAACAAATTAAGATAGACAAGAATTTAATAATGTAGTTCAATTATGGTTGTAAAATTCAGTTGCCAAATTATTTCTGCAAGATCAAAGGATATTATGTTTGGAAGGATTTTTTATCTAATGCAAAGATATTTATATTTTTGTATTTCCTCGTATAATGTGACTTGAATGTTTATATATGCTATGGGATAGTGTATTTATGTTTTCCAATAGTCTTAAACATTTCATCATGGGCCTTTATTATTACTATATGCTTGGATCTGGATAAATTTCAAGTACTGTTATATATTTGAGTCTCATTTTCACATTTTTTATTTTAGGTTTTTTTCCCTATTTTTTCCAAGTAGGAATTGTGTTTTCTCTTAGATGTTTACTAGGAGTGCATGAATATAAAGATTCTTATTTATTTCTCAGCAAGTCTGAGCAATTTGCGCTACATGTATATATATTTTTTCCATATCTAACATGCGAAGCGGGATCTTTTTCAGTATATACACTATCATAATCGTTACAAAGCCCATACGGATTCTTTTAAACTTGAAAGTAAATTGAAGGAGACTATCTGAGAAAAGGTGTCGAATTCAGAAGAGAATGAATCATCTCTTAGAGATTTCAATTGGGTAACAAACGGGCTCAATAGACTCTTCAGATCAATGCGTGTTCTTTCATATTCATATTCATTTGCATTTTACATGTTTGGAGATGACCTATTTAAGGATGAGATGACAAATGAGGAGAGGGAAATTAAACAACATTTATTTAAGGACTAGCAATAGCAGCTTGAGGCAAATGTTGAGAATCTCTCCAAGTGTTTAAAGGAGCCATTTGATCAGTCTACTGTGGATAAAGTTATGAACATAAGGATGCAAGTCATCAATTTGTCTATCATCGTTGATTCTCTTTGTAAGAAAATGCTTGTATGGCTGTGAAAAATTTTGAATCTTTTCTTTATTTATTTATGCATTTGAAATTCATGTGCTTAAATAACAACATGCAAGTATGAATGCATTAAGAATGATTTATTAGGGTCTCTCCAGCTTGGTACCCATAATATAGCTCCCTACAGGTCAAAAGGTATTGAGAGGGCATCAGAATTGTCTGCTTGTGGGAGCACCAAAGCCAATGATACTGATAAATGTGTACCATCAGATTTAGCAACAAATGGTAAAGTCGGTTAAACTGTTTTTATATATATGTCGGCCCTATTTGGTATCTAATTGATAATTCTTGAAACTTGCACAAATGGTTTGGAAAAGTGATATGAGTCTAACATAGAAAGAACCTAGAGATAGAACCACTACAAAAAATCAGGATATTAGTGACGGATCAAATCCGTCACTAATAGTCATAAATTCGTCACTAATAATATTAGTGACAAATTTATGATTATTAGTGATGGTTTCAAAATAGTTGCTATATGTGCCGTTACTAATAACTTTTAGTGACGAATATAACTTTCGTCACTAATAACGGAATATTAGTGACGGATATAATCCGTCACTAAAACCTTAACACCGTCACTATACAGCTCAATTCAAATTCGTCACTAATAGTAGGGGTATTAGTGACAAAAAATAAATTCGTCGCTACTAGAAGAATATTAGTGACGAATTAGAAATTCATCACTACTAGTTGAGTATTAGTGACGACTTTGAAATTCGTCACTACTAGTATGGTATTAGTGTCGAGTTAAAAATTCATCACTAATAAAAGTGGTATTAGTGACGAATTAAAAACTCGTCACTACTAGCATTGTATTATTAGCGAATCCGAAATTCGTTACCAAAAGTAAGTTATTTGTGAAGGATTCAAATTCGTCACTAATAGTAGGGTATTAGTGACGAATTCGAATCCTTCACTAATAATTAGAAAAATAAAAAAAAAAAACCTTTTAATACTAATTTTTTTTAATCATAAATTCTTATATAAAAATCTATAATTACATTTTCAAATACATAAACTGAAACCATTCAAAATTTCATATAAATTCAATTAAAATGAAGAAATAACATATGTTCAGATAACAAAAATTATTTAAAAATATTCAAAATTCAAATACAAATACTAGTATAAATTCAAATTAAAATACAAAAACTTCATTTGTTCAAATAACAATTAAAACTATATTGAACAGTAACACAAGAAGCAAAGTTCAGATAAACAAACAAATTCATCTGAAAATATTTTGAGAGTCCAATGCCTGAAATGAGATATGGGATTGAGAACAATGAAAACGATCTCTAGGCAACAAAACTTTAGGCAGCACCTGCTCCCTTTCCCTTCTTTCCCTTCTTCCTTTGGATCTTCTTCATGTAGAATTCCAGCTCTTTCCCCTCCAAAATATATCTGCAAAACCAATTAACCAATGCATTTAGCTGAGATGCCCAACATAAAAGAAAAATCAAAACAAATACAGCAATATTCAGTAGTATAAATTGATGCTTGACAAATTTTCCATGCAAAAGATACTCCCCTCATCGTTGAGTATCAGAAAATGTAACAGCTAGTTTAGAATTGGAAAATAATTTTTATTTTCTATTTTCAAAATATAATGAAATAAAAAATGTCAACACATTTCCCTATTTTGAAGACATCTATATTAATTCAAAAACAGGTTATATTTTGGCCATTTTAAATCTAGAAATGAAAAATGAAAAATTGTTTTTAACAACTAAATAAGCCCAAGCTACTTTCACAAGTTGACCACAAACAACTAACAAAAATAGGGCACCTAACCACATGAGAACAACTGACATCAGATGATGAGTGGGATGCCTCATAAAAGATCACCAGATACATTGAGGTTTTGTTGGTTCACTGAATAGCTATTCATACGAATAGAACGAAATACAAGAAGATACCTAGGAATAAAGATAATAGTCATTTCATATTTATTCATCATTCTTCTACTTAACATGGAATATGGAAGGTATATCTATGATGAAATTATAGTCGTTCCTTGTCTACTCTTTACTATGATTGATAAGAAATTATAAATTTTCACTTGTGCATTATAATACATTTTTAATACAAATTATCAAGTTCTTCTATTACAACTATCTCTATTCCTAGGAAAAAGCATTCTGTAAACTAAAGATACTCCAACAGATTTAGAGCGTTCACTCAACAGCTGAAAAGCCACTAGATCATGGCAATTTTTTTTTTTTTGCTCGAACATGGCAACTGTTTTTACTCATCCTTTCAAAAATATTTTAACATTAAACTAAGCCTATCTTTTCTTTTTGTTTGGAAAAATTTTAACGCAATTTCGGCAGCATGCCATTTATAAATTGGATGTCTTCCCATAAAACCTGCACCTGATAGGTTCAAATAGAGCATTTATAAGAAGTTGGAGGCACACGAGAACCTATATCCACTACTAGGATGCAATACACATCAACTGCATCCGCCATGCAGGAGGCATTCTAGACTAGCATGCAATCATGTAGCATATTCACGATAGTAATACATGTAACCATATCTTAAATTCAGAATATAAATAGCAAAGAAGATGCTTAAGTTTCCATTTGTTGGACGAGGAGAAGATAAGGCAATGTAATCAATGGCGAAGGAGAGAATGAAGTGGAATTGGACTTGTGGGTTAATGGGTATGTATGAAAATATGACATATTTGAACTCAACTCCTATAAAAACGTCTGTTTTTGTCAACTCATGATATGCTATGCTCATTTGGCAGCCACTCCGGTGGGACAATTCATGAAGTTTGAAGAAGCATCCGAAACATCTTTGAGCCATGGTGGGATGACAACTGCAGGGGCAGTTTCTGTCCCTCAGTTGCCAAAATTACAAGAAAATGGGTGCAACTCCATGTTCTTCTGTTGAATGGCTTGGATAAACTTCTTTTTTTTTGGGGGGGGGGGGGGGATGACTAAGCACAGCATGCATGGCTTCTGGATTTTGTTCCGTGTGTTGGACAACTTGAATCTTTAGAAGTAATAGTAGAGGTAGTAGTGGTGATAAGTAGTAAAAAATCTTTATACAAGGTTGTTTTGGAAAAACTGAACATAATTAATATTTTCACAATTTTTTAAGACAAAATAAACACCAGAATAATTCAGACCCACAAGAACTGTATATGAAATGGGATCCCCCTATCAAAATTAAAAACTTAAATTGTACTCGTTAAAAATTCATTAGATTTGAGCCCTTTTCATATATAGTTCTTATGGTCTGAATTATTCTGGTGTTTATTTTATCTTAAAAATTTGTGAAAATATTAATTATGTTCAGTTTTTCCAAAACAACTTTGCATAAATATTTTTTACTGCTTATCACCACTACTACCTCTACTATTACTCATAAAGATTCAAGTTGTCCAACACACGGAACAAAATCCAGAAACTATACAGAAGCCATGCATGTTGTGCACAGTCATTTTAAACCCCTCTCCCCCCAAAAAAAGAAATTTATCCAAGCCATTCAACAGAAGAACATGGAGTTGCACACATTTTCTTGTAATTTTGGCAACTGGGGGACAGGAACTGCCCCTGCAGTTGTCATCCCACCATGGCTAGAAGATATTTCGAATGCTTCCTTAAACTTCATGAATTGTCCCACCTGAGTGACTGCCAAATGAGCATAGCATATCATGAGTTGACAAAATCAGACGTTTTTACAGGGGAAAAGTTTGGAAATAAGTTGGATGTGTTAGACTACTATTCCATCTCTAAATTGTTATCAAACATAAATTAGGATAAAAATCTTTCCTGAGTTGACAAAAATAGACGGTTTAATGCAAAAAGCCAACAAATAAAAGGTGCCCAAATCATATCAAAATAATTCAATTATCATTAAAAGCACATTTGCTAACCATTTGTAAATTGGACGTTTTCCCACAAAACCTGCACCTGATAGGTTCAAATAGATCATTTATAAGAAGTTGAAAGCACACGAGAACCTATATCCACTACCAGCATGCAATACACATCAACTGCATCAGCCATACATGAGGCATTCTAGACTCGCACGATTTAACATGAAACTTAATTTGTGATCATAATACCTTATAATCAATCAAAGGAGCCACTAGCATCATCTTGTCCAGATCGGCGCATTTTTTCCTCTAACCGCATGATCCTATCCCTCATGGCTTGCATCTGGGCTCGAAAGCTGGAGACCTCCGATCTCAATTTCGCGTTCTCCATAGCGATCATCTGCATCTGTCGATCCATCTCCTGCTTATCACACTCGGCTTCTCGATGCTGTCGTTCCATCTCTGCACGAGCCACCGCACCCATGGATCATGATGTTATTGGGGCGATGTAACTACTTCCAAGACCTTTCACCCAGCACCCCGCTCGTTGCCCAAGCACCTAGGAAGTGATCTCGAAATCAGTCATGTGCGGACTCCCCTCTGAAACAGGTGCATCCCTCAGCTCGACCATCCGTGCCTAATTTCAATCATGAAAATGATAAAAAGGAATACGTAAGACTACAAATTTGATGTTTTGAATAAAGTAATAAACTAGATCTTTTGCTTCACTTACATGTCGGTCCTGCGCATCCTCGCACCACTCCCCCGATCGTCATTGGTGTGTTCTCTGATATAGATCCGGCAGCAGCTCCTATGCGCCAGTCTCGAGATCACGCTACATTATCATATAAGTCATCATTAGTATTATATCATGTAATGGTAAGATAATTTTATATATTGTAATTACCTGGCGATGATTTACGAATAGCCTCGATCCACCGCAATGTGTCATAGGGAGTTTGCTGCGGTTCGCAGCATTTGTTTCACATATGGCCTACAAGGAAGATGTAATAACGACATATTAGCGACATCATTGTGAAAAATTAGTGATTATAATACAAAAACATCACCTGATAGCACGGGTCGCAAAAATGGCTACACACCACGTCCCAATCTTCTTGGGATATCTTATCGTATGGTCACGCTTCTGCTTCATCTCCCATCGCTCGAAAATGGGAGCGCATTTTAAAGCGATAGTTCTTAAATTTATTACACAATTGGACGTCGACCGCCCTCTTCACATGGTCATCCTCGAGGATGTCCATATCAAAGTCCTCCTGCATATATAGGTAATACAATTACAATGTTAGACAGTTGTTAATTGGCTAGTATATTAAAAGTAAAAAAAATATTTAAATTAAAAACAACTATATAGGGTTAGGGAACTTACCGAAATACGCATATAAAGAACCATGCCCTGCTCTCGAGTCACCTGTGGCCGGTTGAATGTGGTGACTGGAGCATACTGTCGGCATATAATGTCGTGCTCCCTCATCCATGCGATGCACCAATTGTTTAGTGGGGCAGTGTATCCTGGAGGAAAGTGGATCCGATCCACTGTTTAGTCCTTTCCAGGTGCTTCTTCAGCGATATGTTCTTTGCTGCACCACGACCTGACCTGACCGTGGACGTAGATGTTGAAAGTAGAGTTAATTTAAGAACAACATTATAATCATACACGTAAATAACTATCATCAACAATTGACATGTATATAACTTTCGTATCCATACCAACACTGCTCATGACGGTCGGCAACTCACCCTGCATGTCAGTCGCATAAGTGGCATCCATGTCTGGCCGAGGTTCCGATGGCTCAGACAATGGTGCTGCCACATCAGGACCGACGGGGTTTGCCAATCTGGAGGAGGATGTCGGGTCATCCTCATGCGATGTACCCATCTGCCTGAAAGGATTTCTCCAATGTCGACTGTCTGGTGCCATATCTGCAAATTAATAAACAAGCAAATATAAGAAGTACGAATATTAGATGGATGCAGCATACATCTATTTTTAAGTTATTTACACATATCAGATACATAGTGACAAAAATAACATGCTTACCCCCCTATACGTCCTCAATATCGGTATCATCCTCACTTTCTAAAGTGTCTTCCTCTTCACTACAATACTCGACCCCTTTTTCATCTTCCCCATCAGTTTCTTCATCGTCGATGAAGTGAACGTCAACAGAAGGTTCAATTGTAATGTCAATAGTCCCTATGTGTTCTACCCTGGCACCATCCCTATGCAATGGTATAGGATCGGTGCCTTCTTTGACAACATCTGCAAAAGATTGCGCTGCTGCATGGATAGATGGCTCATCTTCTTGGAATGTAGTCTCACCGGCACTCATCTCACTATTTGCAACTTCTGCAATTGTGTACAAACTTTGGGGAGGAATCTTTTGGGCCATATGCCATTCACCCTTCAATTTGGTGTCTTTAAGGTAAAACACTTGTTTTGTCTGTGTCGCAAGCACGAAAGGGTCATTTTGATACCAGGTCTTGTTAAAATTGACACTAGTGAAGTAGGCATCGGTGTTTATCCTAGTCTTTTTATTTCCGATGTCCCACCAGGTACACTTGAATAGGTGGACGACTCGATTTGCTCCATAGCTAAGCTCTATAATGTCATTCAACACACCAAAGTAGTCAATTTTTTCATCTCCTTCTGTGCCTAGCACCGCAACCCCATAATTTTGGGTTCTTCTATGCAATTCATTTAGAACTAATTTTAGGGCTATTGTAAAGATACCTATAGAATTTGGGATAGGATATTAAATGCCTAGCTTCCTAAATTTTGATATATTGTCGAATTGTCATCAAGTGATGGGTGTATAATTCTAAAATAATCAATATGCTCAGATAAGCTTACAAGATTTGAATCCCAAATCTTGCATGGCTCCACTTGATGTTTTTTTTTTTTTTTTCATCTTACCGAAATGAATTTCATCATGTATTGATTGGTATCGCCTTTAAACTTTTCGTGAATGCTATAAGTTCTAATTTTGTCCTCTTCTTAGAAGGTTAGTTGCCCTTTGCAATCTTCTTAGTTCATCTATGTTTACCTGAAGGGTGCTGCCCAAAAAGAAAAAAAAAAAAAAAAAGAGTGATGAATTCATATTAATTATCCTTAAAATAAAAAATAAAAAATGAAATTAGTTTTGCACAAATAAACAAGTCGTAAATATTTGTCAATCTATACCAACTTGAAGTTCTGATTTTTATTTAAATCTATATGAATTTATATAAAAATAATTAATAGTTATCTTAAAATTAATTTGAATTTAAGTAAATTTAAATTTGATAATTTTTTTTGAAAAAAGAAATTATATTTCAAAACAAGAACATTAGGATTAGGATTTAAATTTGTCTAAATATAAACCGTACTCAATATTCATTTTTATTTTGTCGAAAGACATCGTTACATGCTTGTGTTGAATGCCAACTACATGGCTAATATATTGTGAATAACATGCTGGTAGTGGATTTAGGTTGTTGCATGCTTGAAATATTTTATTTTGTGAAAACAACCATGTTTCAGGTATAGGTTTATGCTGCCGAAATTTTGTTAAACTTTTTCCAATAAAAAACCATGTACAAAAATAATTATGATAAAATGAATGTTAAAATATTTTTGAAATGATGAGTGAAAGTTAAACGAAAATTTATTTCATTAAGTCCTAAATTTGCATCGATTGACATACATGACATATCATTTGCTTTTAACTATGGATAAGCATTATCATTCGTCCACCACTAGGGATATTCTATTTTGGGAATGAGTTAAAGTGTCTACGTGCGTGGTTTGATGCATGCAACTTTATATATTCATACGTACGTCATTCACATTCATTTCAGTTATTCGTTTATGATTAAAAATTATTGTATGACGCACTCTCTATGTTTTTCTTCCTAATTGTATTGAGTGTCAGCTCTCCATTACGCTCTCCATTTCTATACTATTTTTTTTTTATGATTCTTAATTTGTAGGGTTCGCGACTGTCATAACATCAACACGATGTCATGCATGCGCTATAGTTGTCGGATGCAACTTTTGATTATTTCTTTGTAATTTTTATTGTTATTTGAACAAATTAAATTTTTATGTTTTAATTTGAATTTTTATAATGTATGAGTATTTGAATTTTGAATTTTTTTAAATTTTTTTTGTTATCTAAAAAGAAGTAATTTTTTTATTTTAATTGAATTTGCATTTGAATTCGAAATTTTGAATAATTTAAGAATTTTGTAGTAATTATGATTTCAGGTTATGTATGCAAAAATGTAATTACAGATTTTTACAACAATTAATGATTAAAAAAATTAGTATTGAATTTCTTTTTAAATTTTTTAATTATTAGTGAAGAATTCAAATTCGTCACTAATAGTATGTTATTAGTGCAAATTCGTCACTAATAGTACAGTATTAGTGAAAGATTCAAAATCGTCACTAATAGTAGAGTATTAGTTATGGTTTTGAAATTTTTCACTAATATCCTACTATTAGTGATGAATTTGAATCCTTCACTAATACTGTACTATTAGTAACGAATTTATAATTCGTCACTAATACCCTACTATTAGTGACGAATTTGAGCAAAGTTGATGTAGAATTTATAGTGACGGTATTAGGGTTTTAGTGACGGTTATAATTCGTCACTAATACTATATTATTAGTGACGAATTTCAAATTCGTTACTAATAGTTTGTAGTAACCGCGGATATAGCAACTAGTTTAAAACCGTCACTAATACTTACAAATTCGTCACTAATACCCTGGTTTTTTTAGTGTCCGCACACTATAATCATTCTCATTTGTCAAATGGTTTCAACCTAAGCCTTTTTTTAGAGTTGTTGAGAGGTCATTGAGTGTGATTTTATGAAATTGTTTCATGAGTTTCAGACTAATGTGGTGATTCCCAAAAGTATCTCAACTTTAATCACTTTGGTTTCAAAGAAAGACCACTCTGTTAATGTTAGTCATGTCCATCCTATTAATTTGATTATGAGCATTTATAATATCATTGCAAAGGTCCTCACCAAGAGGATTAAGATGGGGATAAGGGATACTATTTCTTGTTCCTAAGCAACTTTTTGTGGGGTTAGATGTATTTTGGATGTCGTTCTTGGCTAATGAGGTTGTGGAGGATGTTTGGAGTAGGAAAGGTAGTTTTTTAGTTGGACTTTGAGAAGGCCTATGACAGGGTTCATCTTTTTTGGATTAGGTCTTTGATAGGAAGGGATTTGGAGCTAATTGGCATTGTTGGATTAGGGGGTTGTCTTTCTCTTGCATTTTTTTTTTTTTGTGTGCGTGTGTTTTTTTTTTGTAATTATTAAGGGTCATCCTAAGGCTTGGCTTTCTGCTTCTATGTAAGGCAAGTTTCTTTAATCTTAGTAGCTGATGTGTTGTTTAGGATCCTTGACATGGCCATTCAAAGGGGTTTGGGCCATGGTGTTGCTGTTGGTACGGATGAATGTAGTTGTTTCTCATTTGCAGTTTGTTGATGATGCCAGTTTGTTCTTGTAGTTTGTTAAGTACTGTTAAAGGTTAAGAAAACATTGAAATTTAACAAATTTTCAACAGCATGTCGTCTGTAAATAGAACATTTCCCAAACCTACAAGTCTCAAAAGGTTGCAATTCACAAGATTTTTTGCATCATACAAATGTCATTTAGATTAAGACATGCAACAACCTAAAAGTATCTACCAGCAGGTAATACACATCACTGCATCAACCATATAGGTGGCTTTCCAATCAAGGATGCAGTCCTAATGTCCACTACCAGCATGCAGTTCACAACATATATCAATCCAAGCATGCTGTTCAAAAATTAAATCATCTATTAAACTGAAACAATAAGAAAAAATTAAATCCCTAGGTTAGACAAAAAGAACTTTGGAACTTAAAACACAATATCACACAAAGACAAAGCACAGTATAGAACGGCAACAATGGAGAAACAAAATATATATAACAATATATACAACAAATTTTAGGCTCATTAAGAAAAATAATGCATATGCAATTAAAATATTTACCAATTGTGAGCACCCCAAAAGAAAATAAAAGGAAACATGAATGGTGAAACTTCTTCTAGTCAACCATTTCATTTGCCAAGGATGAATGTCTTTCACAAAAGAATAGCATAAGAACTTACCCTCAACGTGATTATTAGTGTGATTTGAATCTGAATCTAAACTTCCCTCAGGAAGACAGTGTACCAGTTCTCTAGAGATCACGATTTTCAAACAATATTACCAAAGATCAATAATTAGTGAATATTCCTAAATAAGGATTCATAAATTATCTAGGAATTTAACCATAACTAAACTAATAATTTAGCATGCATTGATTAGTGTGTCCATCCATATTGCTATCAAAATGCTAACGGGGGAAAAAAAATCATCAGTCATGCCAGAAGACTGAAATTAATTTAGACACGATAACTAAAGAGCAGTAAAAAAGTTAACTATGCACCTTTCAATTGTCACTTCTATCTCACAACATCAAAATTAATTAAGTTAACTGAAAATTATTTCTTTTAGAGCCAGCAAGGGTTTAATAAAAGATAATTTTTTATATCCAACTAGCACCATTTAAGAATTATCTAATGGCATAATTGTCATCGGCTAAAAACACTATTAGTGACGAATCCTCTAAACCATCACTAATACCCTATCATTAGTGACGAACTTTTGAAACCGTCACTAATATTGTTAACTAAATTATTTTTATATCTTTTAAATAAAAATGCTATTAGTGACGAATCTTCCAAACTGTCACTAATACCCTATTATTAGTGACAAAATTTTGAAACCATCACTATTATTGTTAACTAAATTATTTATATATTTTTTAAATACAAACACTATTAGTGATGAATCCTCTAAACTATCACCAATACCCTATTATTAGTAACGAATTTTACAAACCTTCACTAATAATAGACTTGTTATAAGAACCCAAACCGTGATAACTGGGTCTAAATGAATAAGAGAGGGGCAAATTGAGAATTTGGCATATTTCATTGATGAAGCCATATTTCGTCGATGAAGCCTTTGTTGTTCTCGTTGATGAAATTCAGAGAAATCGAGGAGTCTCGGAAAAACCAGTGATCTCAGATTCGTCGACGAGGTCACTGATTCATCGATGAAGGCAGTGGAAGATTCGTCGACGAGAACACCATTTCGTCGAAGAGTTGGGCCGGGTCAAAGCGCTATAAATAGAAAATTTCATTACTTCCTCACTAAGAAACTTCAATCCTATCTCTCTCTCTCTCTCTCTTTAGAACTCTCTCTACACTCCTTCCCTCTATATTTCTTCACCGATCGTTGATGGAATCGGAAATCTGAAGCTACCACGAGGATCATGGAAGGATTTCTACAATTTCTACAGATTGGAATCTCGTTTCGAAGATTTTTGGGTTTTGGCGTAAAATCGAGGTAAGGCTCGATTTTCATTTCTGATCCTGTATTTTTGTAGGTAATAGTGTTGTGAGCATATTTTGTACTATGATTTGTAAGTTTTGGAACCTGGTTCACTATTTTGGGGCCTTGGAGTTCAGGATTGTTATTCGGGGAAGAGGTAAGGGGAACTATGTTTATATTGGTTATTTTTTAAATCGGACTCGGTGGAACTGTGGTTCATGGTCTTGTGTGTGTTTTGGCTACTCATTTGGGGGGATTTTACGGGAAAAACTATGGGCTTTTCATTATTACAATTTTGGGAAAAGCGGATGATGGGCTGCATCCCAGGTTTTGTTGAAAACCGTGGGTATATGTTGATTTATACTGTGATATTGGGATGGTCGTGCCTTGACTTGTTTAAACTATATTTGTTTGAAAAACCATGATTTAGATTACCAAATGGGTGTGGTTTGTTTGGTTATATGAGCATGCATGTGTGTGTGATATGTTGAAATGCTAGTAGGAACGCGATTCTGAAATTATTCCAGGTACTAAAAGTGTTTGGCTCTATATCCGAGGGCGTGTGTTATCGCGTGCCATGTGGGCAAGAGTGTCCGACTCTATATCTGAGGGGGTGTGTTATCACTTGCCATGTGGGCAAGAGTGTCCAGTTCTATATCCGAGGGCGTGAGCCTATTTTGGCAGATCAGGCCGAAGGATGTGGATCCACCAGTTAGGGCCGGTACGATGCCATGGGATTCAAGGACTAGCCATGTGCCGGTGGCGCTATGTTCACTGGTTGGCTACGGGCCAACACCATATGTCACGGGCCAGCTTCGAGCTGAAGGGTGTGACAACACCGTAATTACTGATCATGTGTATATGTATATATGCATGTATGCACTATGGAAATTAGTACTGAAATGCATTTAACTGCGTTTATGTTGTATCATGATAACAATCAAATACCACACACCGATATAACCTATGTTCTTCCTTATTGAGAGGTGTCTTACCCCTGCTGTACGTATATTTTTACAGGTCCTCAAGTAACCAGAACTAGCATCCTGGTGTAGGGAGCGTAGTGGCCGGTGTACTGCCTTTAGTTCTTGGGTAAGTATGAGGACTGTATTTTTGTTGGGTTGCTATTTTGAGATGTGTTTGGGCACCCGTTTGTACGTTTTTTATAGAGCCATGTTCTGCTCTTGTATAGACTCTTGTATGGTACTGCATATGTTGTTGTAGAATGACCTTTTTCCGCTCTGTATGTGATTGTATTTGGATGTGTTTAGGGTGCCTGGGAACCCCACGGGGTCGGATCCTCATCCATTGTACTGTATCTTTAGATGTTTTATCGGATACAAGGATAGGATAGATTACATTCTCACCCTCGGGTCCTATTTTTGGGTTCAAGGCGTGATAGCTTGGTATTAGAACTAACTAGGTTACTAGATCTTGTAGACTTGGTTAGGCTTAGTTATGAGTACATACCAGAGTATAAGATGTGGATATGGGTAGAGTTGGTTGAGGGTTGTTCGGTTGCTAGAACGGGATTTGTCGACTGTATTCTGTGTTTTTTTCCTGGGCCAACGATTCCAGTAAAAGTAGAGCAAATCATTGATGACTTTTGTGTCGGTATGATAGGACAAACCTAGGCCTGGCAGGAAATAGTTTACACGATTAGTGTAGATCATGGTGTTAATTCTATGTGTCGTAGGGATGCTGATAGATTCCCTTTCTACGGCAGAATGGATCCCAAGGATAATGACCTGGGAGTGGTTCTGAGGAGATTACGAGTGATGAGTCTCCTTATGTGCCTCGAGGTTGACGAGGCAGATGTTACGGGAGATCGGGCAGAGTGTGAGGAGATACGAGCGCTCTCCTACTGCTGTGGGGTGCACCATTGAGAGGTTCACATGCATGCATCCTCCAACGTTCTTTGGAGGACCTGACCTGACGATAGCAGAGGATTGGGTGGAGAAGATTGAGAGGATCTTGGAGGTCTTGCACTACACGGATAGTCAGCGAGTCCTTTATGCCACCTTCCAGCTGTCTAGGAAGGCGGATCGTTGGTGGACTGCGGTGAGTCTGCTGGAGAAGCAGAGAGCCGGTCCTGAGGAGATGACGCGGAGCTGTTTCAAGGAGGTGTTCTTCAACAGATACTTCCCGGCTTCCATACGTGATGCAAAGACAAATGAGTTTTCAGAACTGACTTAAGGGAGTTTGACGGTGTAGGGGTATGCGGCTCAATACATAGAGCTGTCCCGCTTTGCACCACGTATGATCTTGAGTGAGTATGAGAAGATTCAGAGGTTTGAGAAGGGTTTGAGGAAGGATATCCATAAACTAGTGGGTATGCTTCATATCCGTGAGTTCTCGGTGTTGGTGGATAAAGCCACGGTGATTAAGACCGGTATCCGAGAGGACGAGGTGGATCAAGAATCGAGGAAGAAGACAGTACCTTCTGGTTCTCATACAGGATCTCGTCAAAGATCGTGGAAGAAGAGGAGAAAGGGCTTGGGTTACAACCAGAATACCGAGCACCAGGACTCTCAAGGGAGCCAGACTGGTGGTCGTTGTACCAAATGTCATAGGTGGCACGAGGGTGAGTGCTGGTTGTTTGGGGGTAACTGCTACAACTGTGGTCGGTCAGGCCACATGTCTCATGATTATTATGCACCAAAGCGAGATGTGCCTGCATTCAGTGGGAACCGAGGGAGCAATCAGATACCTCAGGGAACCGCTCAGACTAATACAACTCTGGCCATAGTATACTCTCTTATTCTAGTGGATGCTGAGTATGCAGGTAACGTGGTGAAAGGTACCTTATTATTGCTTTCGAATAAAGCTTATGTTTTTTTTTATTTAGGTGCGACCCATTCTTTTGTATCTATGAATTTTATGGGACGGTGTGGGGTTGAGACCCGAGACATGAATGAGGTGTTATCTGTTACTACGCCATCTGGGAGTGTGTCTTTCTGTAGGAAGATGTTGGTAGACTACCTAGTGGAAATTCAGGAGAAGCTGCTACTGGCGAATCTTGTGGTATACGACATGTCGGGGTTTGATGTCATTCTGGGGATGGATTGGTTGTCCTCCAGTTATGCTGTGATCGACTTTCATAGGAAGATGGTAGTTTTCAGACCTCTTAGGGAGCACGAGTTCAAATTCGTGGGATCATGTGTGCGTCCAGCGCCACAGATTTTGTCGACATTATAAGTGAGGAGACTACTCTAGGACAGATGTCAAGGGTACCTAGCTTGTATGAAGGAACCATCATGGGATAAGTTGAGACTCGAGGACATTCGGGTAGCCAACGAGTTCCCGGAGGTGTTTCCAGATGATTTACCCGGTTTACCTCCAGATCGTGAGGTGGAGTTTATGATAGAGTTGTTGCTTGGTAAGGCACCGATCTCTAAAGCTCCGTACCGGATGGTTCCAGCAGAACTTTGGGAGTTGAAGGAGCAGTTGTAGGAATTGCTGGACAGGGGATTCATTCGATCTAGTGTTTCACCCCAGGGAGCTCTAGTACTGTTTGTGAAGAAGAAGGATAGGTTGATGCGAATGTGCATTGATTACCGTGAGATTAACAAGGTAACTGTGAAAAATCACTATCCTTTACCTCGTATAGATGATATTTTTGACCAGTTGTAGGAGACGCGGGTCTTTTCGAAGATCAACTTGCGGTCAGGATATTATCAGGTAAGGGTTAGAGCGGAGGATGTAGCGAAGAATGCTTTCCAAACCAGATATGGCCACTATGAGTTCTTAGTCACGCCTTTTGGGGTCACGAATGCTCTGATGGTGTTCATGGATCTGATGAACAGGGTTTTTCATGAGTACCTAGATCAGTTCGTAGTGGTATTTATTGATGACATACTGGTATACTCGAGGAGTACGGAAGAGCATGTGGAACATTTGAGGTTAGTGTTACAGATTTTGCGGGAGAAGAAGTTGTATGCTAAATTGAAGAAGTGTGAATTCTGGTTGAGTCAGATTGCGTTCTTAGGCCATGTGGTTTTCGAGGATGGTATATCAGTTGATCCTAACAAGATTAAAGCTGTGGTCGATTGGGTAAGGCTAAAGAATGTGCAGCAGGTTTGGAGTTTTCTAGGACTGGTGGGTTACTATCGTCGCTTCTTAGAGGGTTTCTTTAAACTGTCTAGACCTCTGACACGATTGACCATGAAAGGAGTGCAGTTTGAATCGACCAATGATTGCGAGCAGTGCTTTCAGGAGTTGAAGCACAGGCTGGTTACTGCTCCAGTGTTGACCATTCCTTCGAGGGATGGTGGGTTTGTGATTTATAGCAACGTGTCTCTGAAAGGTTTGGGATGTGTGATTATGTAGTAGGGTAAGGTGGTGGCTTATGCCTCTCGACAACTGAAAGAGTACGAGAAGAATTACCTTACGCATGATTTGAAATTGGCTGCTGTGGTTTATGCATTGAAGATCTGGCGACACTATTTGTATGGTGTATAGTATGAGATCTTCACTGACCATAAGAGCCTTAGATATTTCTTCATGCAGAAGGAGTTGAACATGAGGCAGAGACGGTGGCTAGAGTTGATTAAATACTACGATTGCATGATCAGTTATCACCCGAGGAAGGCTAATGTGGTGGCTGATGCGTTAAGTCAGAACTCAGGGCCTACGACTGTATCTGCGGTTGTAACTCAGTGTCACATCATACGAGATTTGGAAAGCTTGGGTATAGAGTTGATGGCTAGTGATCATCAGGCTTATCTTACTAGTTTAGTGATCCAACCGACCTTATTTGAGCATATAAAAGCCGCGCAGGCTAGTGATGCAGAGTTGGTAGAGGTTATGGAAAAGGTACAGCAGGGACTGACTACGGAGTTTAACATCTCTAAGGGAGGTGTGTTGAGGTTTGGGAGCAGACTATGTGCTCCGAACGACGATGAGATCAGAAGGACGATTCTAGAGGAGGTGCATCATTCTATGTATATGGTACATCTTGGTAGTACAAAGATGTATCGGGACTTGCATGAGACCTTCTGGTGGTCTAGTATGAAGAGGCAGATTGCTCAGTTCGTGGAGTAGTGTTTGAAGTGTCAGTAAGTGAAAGCTGAACATCAGAGGCCGGCAGGGCCGTTGCAACCTTTGCCTATTCCGGTATGGAAATTGGAGCATATTTCCATGGATTTTGTGACCGGATTGCCACCAGCGCTTCATGGGTAGAATGTTATCTAGGTGATCGTAGATAGATTGAAAAAATATGCTCATTTCATACCGATGAAGGTTGGTTATCCTTTGAGTAGGCTAGTAGATTTGTATGTGCAGGAGATTTTGAGAATGCACGAGGTACCAATGTTCGTTGTGTCAGATCGAGATTTGAGGTTTACTTCTCTATTTTAAACGAGCTTGTAGGAGACATTAGGGACGAAGCTTACTTTCAGTACAGAGTTCCACCCCCACACTGATGGACAGTCAGAGAGGAGGATACAGATATTGGAAGATATGTTGCGAGCTTGTTTGTTAGACTTCGGTGGTAGCTGGATACAATTTATGCCACTTGTAGAGTTCGCTTATAATAACAGCTTCCAGTTTAGTATCGGGATGGCACCGTTCGAGGCTTTATATGGTCGGAGGTGTCAATCTCCCTTGTGTTGGGATGAGGTGGGTGAATGTCAGGTGTTAAGACCTGAACTTATGCAGCAGGCGTATGAGAAAGTGGGTTTGATCTGGGAGAGGATTAGATCAGCTCAGAGTCGGCAGAAGAGTTACGCAGATGTTTGTCGCCGTGAGTTAGAGTTTGAAGTAAGAGGTAAGGTATTTCTGCGTATTGCTCCGATGAAAGGGGTGATGAGATTTGGAAGGAAGGGCAAGCTGAGCCCGAGGTATATCGGACCATTCAAGGTACTTGAGCGAGTGGGTCCGGTAGCCTACAGGATTGCATTACCTCCAGCACTTTCGAGGGTCCATGATGTGTTTCATGTATCCATGTTGAGGAGGTACGTGTTGGATCTTTCACATGTTATTAGTTATGATGAGTTGGAAATTGGGGATACTTTAGCGTATAAGGAGATACCTATTAAGGTTCTGGACCATAAAGTTCAGAAGTTTTGTACCAAAGAGATACAATTAGTGAAGGTATTGTGGCGAAACCACGAGGTTGAGGAAGCTTTTTTGGAACTGGAAACGAAAATACCTGGAAGTACCCACAATTGTTTTGAGCACTTGTACATGATCCTACTGTGGGTTGGGATAAGTGGTTAGTCGTCGGGAGTGCGTGTGTATTGTGAACTCCTGAGACCGTTGTATATGTAACCATGGTATTCCTCCACCATAAGTGAGGGTATGTATGTGTATGTGTGTGATGGGACTACACTATAGTGGTCGCCAGTTTTCTCGAGAGTGGTATATATATGTTTGATTGTATGAATGACTTTGCGAATGAGAGTTGGCAAATTTTGAGGACGAAACTTTTGTAAGGAGGGGAGATTGTAAGAACCTGAACCGTGATAACTGGGTCTAAATGGATAAGAGAGGGGAAAATTGGGAATTTGGCATATTTTGTCGATGAAGCCTTTGTTCTTCTCGTCGATGAAATTTAGAGACTCGTTAACGAGGAGAAACCGAGGAGTCTCAGAAAAATTGGTGATCTCAAATTCGTCGAAGAGATCACCGATTCGTCGATGAAGGTAGTGGAAGATTCAATGACAAGAACACGATTTCCTCGACGAGTTGGGCTGGGTCAAAGGGCTATAAATATAAAATTTCATTACTACCTCACTAAGAAACTTCAATTCTATCTCTCTCTCTCGAGATCTAGAACTCTCTCTACACTCCTTCTCTTTAGATTTTTTCACTGATCGTTGACGGAATCAAAAATCTGAAGTTACTATGAGGATCATGGAAGGATTCTCTACAATTTCTACAGATCGGAATCTCGTTTCGGGGATTTTTGGGTTTTGGAATAAAATCGAGGTAAGGCTCGGTTTTCATTTCTGATCCGGTAGTTTTGTAGGTAACAGTGTCATGAGCATATTCTGTACTGTGATTTGTAGGTTTTGGAACTTAGTTCGCTGTTTAGGGGCCTTGGAATTCGGAATTGTTATTCGGGGAAGAGGTAAGGGGAACTATGTTTATATTGGTTATTTTTTAAATTAGACTAAGTGGAATTGTGGTTCACGGTCTTGTATCTGTATTTCGCTACTCATTTAGAGGGATCTAACAGGGAAAATTATGGGTTTTTCATTATTACAGTTTTGGGAAAAGGGGGCGACGGGCTGCATTCCCGGGTTTTGTTGAAAACCATAGGTATATATTGATTTAACTGTGATATTGGGACGGTCGTGCCTTGACTTGTTTAAACTGTATTTGTTTGAAAAACCATGATTTAGATTACCAAATTGGTGTGGTTTAT
This sequence comes from Malania oleifera, assembly GCF_029873635.1. Taxonomy (NCBI): domain Eukaryota; kingdom Viridiplantae; phylum Streptophyta; class Magnoliopsida; order Santalales; family Ximeniaceae; genus Malania; species Malania oleifera. The sequence continues at coordinate 87,464,039 of NC_080417.1, forward strand.
TTGGTTATACGAGCATGCATGTGTGTGTGATATATTGAAATGCTAGTAGGAACGCGATTCCAATTTGTTCCAGGTACTAAGAGTGTCTAGCTCTATATCCAAGGGTGTGTGTTATCGCCTACCATGTGGGCAAGAGTGTCTGGCTCTATATCCAAGGGCATGTGTTATCGCCTACTATGTGGGCAAGAGTGTCCGGCTCTATATCTGAGGGCATGAGCCTATTCCGGCAGATCAAGACGAAGGGTATGGATCCACCAGTTAGCGCCGGTACGATGCCATGGGAGTTGAGGACTAGCCATGTGCCGGTGGTGCTGTGTTCACTGGTTGGCTACAGGCCAACGTCGTATGTCGCGGGCTGGCTTCGGGCCGAAGGGTGTGACGACATCAGGATTGCTGATCATGTGTATGTGTATGTGTGCGTTTATGCACTGTGGAAAATTAGTATTGGAATGCATTTAACTACGTGTATGTTATATCATGATAACACTCAAATGCCACACACTGATATAACCTGTGTTATTCCTTACTAAGAGGTGTCTTACCCCTGTTGTACGTTCATTTTTATAGGTCCTTCGAGTAACCGGAACTAGTGTCACGGTGTAGGGAGCGTAGTGGCCGGTGTACTGTGTTTAGCACTTGGGTAAGTGCTAGGACTGTATTTTTGTTGGGTTGCCATTTTGAGATGTGTTTGGGCACCCGTTTGTACGTTTTTTATAGAGCCATGTTCTGCTCTTGTATAGACTCTGGTATGATACAACATATGTTGTTGTAGAATGTCCTTTTTCTGCTGTGTATTTGATTGTGTTTGGATGTATTTAGGGTGCATGGGAACCCCACGGGGTCAGACCCTCATCCATTGTACTGTATCTTTAGATGTTTTATCGGATATAGGGACAGGTTAGATTACATTCTCAACCCCGGGTCCTATTTCCGGGTTCGGGGCATGACACTAGTAGTGACGGTTACTTAATCGTCACTAATAAGTGACTTTTAGTGACAGATTCAATTCGTCACTAATACCCCAAGAATCATTGCTAATATTTTTTCGAGATAATTTTTACACGAAAAATGGTTTCCTGTGATAGTTTGAACTAGAAAATCGGTTTTTAGCGATGAAAATATTAGTGATGGTTTTAAAATCGTCATTAATAGTACGGTAGTAGTGACGGTTGCTAAAACTTTTACTAATGCATATACTATTAGTGACGGTTCTTAAAAACTGACACTAATACCCACTTTAAGTGACGAAATTCAATGCACCACTAATACTTTCGTCACTAAAAACCAATTTTTTTTGTAGTGACAAATGATGTATATTTGATGTTTCTAAACAATTTGTTATGTGTGTGTGTGTGCGTGTGTGTGTGTGTGTGTCCATGTATATATAAATGATGTTTTCTGAACAATTCATGAATTTTTCATTAATTCTGGTTCAATATTATGTGTGTAGAAATTTAATTATAGGTTTTAACAGGGATTAATAGGTGATTTAAAAAAGTTATTATTTTAAACTTTTAGTGACGACTCTATAACCATCATTAAAAGTTACACTACTAGTGACATATTCCCAAACTGTCACTAATAGTGGTTTTTTAGTGACAGTTTCAAAACCGTCACTAATAGTATGACTTTTAGTGATGGTTTCAAAGCCATTGCTAATAGTATGTCTTTAATGATGATTTTTTTTCGAGAAAATGTGCCAGTTATAGTGACGGTCTTAGGTTTTTAGTGACAAAATGAAACTGTCACTAATACTCTATTATTAGTGATGGTTTCCAAAACCATCACTAATAGTTAGTTGTCACCGCTATTTTATTTGCCAATTCGAAACCATCACTAAGTTGTCACTAATAAGTATTAGTGACAGTTTTCTATTATTAGCGATAGATTCAATCTAACACTAAAGGCCTTCTTTTTTGTAGTATCTTGCCTCTTGACTCTGGCTCTTGCTCTCACAGTCGTTGCCTCGCAGATCCTCTTGCCTCTCGTCGCTGCTCTCCCCTCGGGCCTCTGCAAATCCTCTCACCTTAGTTCATCTCAATCTCCCTCTCCATCTCACTCTTAATCTCGGGCTGCTTCTCATGGTCTCACCCTCAATCTCCCTCTCACTCTCAGTCTCCCTCTTAGCTCTTATTCTCAAACTCCCTCTCGACTCTCACCATCTCACTCTTAGAGTCTTAGCTCCTCTCTTAATTTGAGATGTGAAACATTTGTTTTTTTACATTTTACATTTTTTTAAGATTTAATAAATAAAATAAGGAGCGCTTTTATGTTGCCCTTCTAAGACTTAAAATCTTGTTTTAATGCTAACAAACTAGTAGAACTTAACCTTTTTGGTTGAGTGGTGATATTTTAGAACTCATAAGGATAAAAAATGTGAAAGCAAAGTCAAAGTACTCAGAAGGATCAAATGAAGCTTAAAAGAGTCAAAGCATGGATTTAAAGATGATATTTTAAAGCTTGAAGAAAATGAGGACATGGATGATTTGTTGAAAGCCAAAGAAAAGTTACAAGTCAAAAGAGCCAATAAAAAGAAAAGTGAGAGAGTTCAAAGAAAGACAAAGCATGAAAACTTAAGTACCTAGAATGTGAAAAGTCTTATAAGTCTTTATGTAAGTACATTAATGTTTAAATATCTATTGAAATATCATTTGAAGCTCTTTAGGGGAAATATGTGGACTTAGAGACCTATTTTAAAACCCTAGAAAATTTTTTATAAAAGAGTAAATAAAGAGAGCAAAATAGATTTTTAAACGAAAATGAAAAAAAAAAACAAAAAATGGAAAGTTCAAAAACCCAAATCACTGCCCAAAAGACTGAAGTTTAGGCTCAATCGTTTGAAGAATTACTTCATAAGGTCGAAGATTAAGTTCTGTCGTCTGAAGATTTATTGGTGAAACACAGAAACAAACAGAAGCACATCAAAAGACTGAAACCCGACTTCAGTTGTCTAAACCCGAAACTTCAGAAGTCTGAACCCCAACTTCAGACGTCTGACCCTATGTCTAGTCAAAGATTTTCAAATCTTTAAAAAAATTTAGAAGACTACCCCCGAATGGTCAGTCATCTGAACACTGTTAACGGTCAAATATTTTAAATATTTTAAAATGATTTCTTGTGCTCCCTATTTTCCTAAAACTTGGGAAATACTCCAAGTATTCTTGGGCAACACGAAAATACTTTTGAAAGCCTATAAATACATGCTTTTGCAAATCAAAACACACCAAGAATTGAAAAAATCTGATTGATAAGCTAAAAGCACTCTTGTTCTTATAAAGTTCTCTTGCTCACTCATTGCAAAGCTCTTTTTTTGAGATATTCTGAAGTGTTGATCCTTCCTCCTCTAAATTCCTACTGCTAATCCTTATCTAAGAAGGATATTGGTGAATTCTATACTTGAGCTTCAATTCTATTTCATATGGATATTTTTACATTGAAGTATATAGTGTTAAACTTGTTCTAACTTGCTCTTTTTAGAGAGTGTTTCTTGTACACAAAAATTATTTTTGTTTTTCTTGTAGATTGAAAATTCTAAGGATTGTTTGGATCATTGGCTAAGCGTGGGGATATTATTTAGAGAGGCGGACTCTAGCCTAATTGAAGGAGTGACCGAGTGAGGGGATATCACTTGGAGATGCGAGCTCTAGCCTACTGAAGGAATGTGTAAAGGTGTTGTTACGCCTGGAAAAGGAACTGGTTTAGTGAATCCTTTTCTGGTTTTCCAAAGGCGAGGACATAGGCTAGGTATAAGCCGAACCTCATAAAAATCCTGGTCTCACTCTCTCTTTCCCTTACTCTCTTTAATTTCCAGCACTCATATAAACTGCGTGGATATTTTAATTTCATAAATATTACGGAGTTTTCATATTAAATAAACTTAAAGATTAATTTGTTTTTGGGCTTGCGAAAACCAAAAGGGAGTGCGTTGGTTGATCAATACTTTGCAGAAACCGTAAGGAAGTACATTGATTGGTTAACACCCAAAGACTCTTTAACTGAAAGTTTATTTAAAATCTGAATTTTGGAAGAGTGTGGATGTTATATTACTTGTCATCTTAAAAGATAAATTTCATTCTCTACTGGGCTTGAGTCAAATAATACTTATATACAATGCTGCAAATAAAAAAATATCTTGAATTCTTAAAAGGCTGAGAATTGCCAAAAGAAGTTGTATTGTATATCTTGGTTTGGCATTTAGTGGTTAATTGGTTTGATTGATTGGTTGAAGTTTTGATTACTTGAGTTGAGATTAATGTGTGAATTTATTATCCATTTAAGTTTTTGTGTAAATCAACAAGAAGTGAAGAGATCTTTGAAAGAATTAAAAGGCTTAAAAATTCATTAAAAGATTTGAAAGAAATTTTAATAACCCAATTCACCGCCCTCTTGGGACTACACCTTCGTTTTCAATTGGTATCAAAGTGGGGTTATAGAAAATCTTAATTAGTAACTATAAAAAGATCTTAATGGCTCATATAGGCGTAGTTTCCTTTAGAGAGGGCCAATTTTCAACCCGACCACCTATCTTTTGTGGACGTAACTACATTTTTTGGAAAAAACGAATGCAAATCTATCTTCATCATATGGATAGGAAAGCATGGGAAGTTGTTATGGATGGAGATCGAATTCCTACAAAAATAGTGGATGAAAAACAAATTCCTAAAGAGAAAAAGGACTTGACCGATATAGACTACAAAAGCTTCAAATAAATTCAAGTACCATAAATGCTTTCTATTGTGCTTTAGATGCTAATGAATTCAATAGAGTTATGACTTGCAAATTAGCTAAGGAAATATGGGACAAGCTAGAAGTCACTTACGAAGGAACTATAGATGTTAGGGACAATAGGATTGATATGCTTACCAGCGAATATGAAGCTTTTAAGATGAATCTAGGTGAATCTATAACTAGCATATACACTAGGTTCACTAACATAATAAATTCCCTAAATGTCTTAGGAAAAACCTACACTACCAATGAGATGATAAGAAAAATTCTTAGAGGGCTGCCACCTATATAAGAACCAAAAGCCACTGTAATAACTGAAGGAAGAAACCTTAAAAACACTTCCCTACATGAACTTATAGGTTCCCTCCTTACATATGAAATGGAAATGAATGAAAGAAGTTGGAAAACTAGAGCCCGAGAATCTATAGCCTTCAAAGCTTGAAAGAAAACTCTAGTAATGAAGAAGAGGTAGATGAAGATGAAGTAGCCTCCATATCTAAGAAGCTAGCGAAAATTCTAAGGAGGAAAAATAAATTGAAAAGAAAATCCAAATCTGAATTAGATGAAGAAGAAGAAGAAATTAGACAAAAGAAATCAAAGAATAAAACTCCTACATGTTATAATTGCAACAAAGCTAGACATATAAAACTGGAGTGTCCACTACTTAAGAAAGAATCTAAAAAGAAAAAGAAAAAGGCTATGAAAGCCACTACTTGGGACAACATGAGTACAAGTAGTTCGGAATGTGAATCAAGTGACCAAGAGATTGCTTATACTTGCTTCATGGCATGGGATGATGATAAAGAACAATGTTCCTCATCCAAATTGTATAATGAATATGATTGTGTTTCATCTAATGAATCTGATGATGAGAGCATGTCATCTTATGAAGAACTTCAAAATGACTTATTCAATGTGCATAAGATGTAAATTAATGTGACTAAATGATAAACTTCATTGAAAAATAAGAATGTAGGTATAATGAAAGAGTTAGAATCCCTTCAAACTGTTGAAAAAGAAAAGGAATAAAGAATCAAGAAAATAGAAAGTAAGAATGAAGTTATGACAAAGGAGTTAGAATCTAAAACTCTTACTTAAAATGAAAAAGATTTAAAAATCAAGAAACTAGAAAGCAAAAAAAAAAAAATGATAGAAGATCTTTGATCCCTATCCTCTATGGAATATGAGAAGGACATATATATTTCTGAATTAGAAGATAAAATTAGAAAATTATCTTAAGAATTATAAAAATCACAAAAGCAAATATTGATGACAAGAAAGATATTGAGATAAATGATCTCAAAAATCAAATTGAAGATAAAGAAAAGATCATTTACAACTTCACAAAAGGAAAGAAAAACTTTTACAAAATGATAGGCTCACAAAGGATGTCCTTAAACAAAGAAGGCATTGGATTTAATGGGGTTGAAAATAAAAAGAAAAAAAATCTGTACATAGGATATTTTTCAAAAGCATCCAAAGATTATGCTAACACATCTTCTAATGCCTACACTAACACCATATGCTACCTATGCAAGAAAAAGGGACATATAAAGTTTGAATGTCCATTAAAGAGAAAGAATTAAACAAGTATGGAGAATAAAAGAAAAATCAAGTCTTATGAAACCTTCTAGACCCATGAAAGTATGAGCACCTAGACAAAAGGCTTTAGAAATCTCAAAGAATTTATTAGAATAAATAAAAACACAAATAACATTATTGACCAAAATCATAGGATGATTCATACAAGCTTAAAATAGAGAGTTTTAAAATTTGGAAAGAAAATTCATATGAAAGCAAATATTAAGCATATTACATGAATATTTTGATAAGAAACATTTCAAGAATGAGAGATACTTGAAGACAACTTGAGCAATATAACAAAGCAAATGAAAATGAAATACGTGTTGTGCTAATTTGCTATATATGCTACATGCATGATCATGACTTGACTCATATTAATAATGTATGACTCATTATATTGCAAACTTGAGCATGATTATGAAGCTAAATCTTGATATAGGAAGTATGGAGTTTGAGCATGAGATTATTGAGCATGAGCATGAATCTTGATATAAAATTAATTTTTGACTATGCATGCTAATAATAAATCAACTGGATAATTTTTTCTTGTGCTGCTCTTTATAATGCTATCCATAAGTTATGAATGATATTTTTGATATCCATGAACTATGCATGATGTGATATTAGCTTTGGTATCTATAAAGTATTTTTGGTATTACATTTTAAAAATTTTAATTGGTATCCCAATTTAAAAGGCTCAATTGGTATCACAAATTGATATTTAAGAATGATAAGCATAATTGAACTCATGAGCATGTTATGATATTGATGATGTTAACATGATATTGGTATTTGATGATTGTGTTCATGAGAACATACATGATATGAATTAATATATGAAGCATGGATAATAAACTTAAAAGCATAATTGGTATCAAATCTGAATGTATTAAATTTAGGGGGAGTATTATGACTTATTGCTTGTATTATGTTTCTTCCCAAATTATTAAATTAGAATCATGGAATAAATAATTAGTATCATGAATTATTATGCATGCTGAATTTTAAAGTACTATACTTTTTAGGGTTGCTCCTAGCCTTAGTACTTAAAGTTTTACTCTTTTTGATTGATATCAAAAGGGGGAGAAGTTTTGGGCAAAAATTGAGTATGATATTAAAAATTGAAAGCTTATTGAAATGATATATCGAAAGGAGGAGTACTTGATATTGATTGATATTGATATTGAATAATGTGATGAGCATGATAGTAAAAAAGTTTTTGAAATTGATCATGATATTCCTAAGTTTGTCAATATGATGGGTATTGAAAGGGGGAGTCTTTTTAAGGCTTACTAAAATTTTTGCTTCTTATTTGACATCATAAAAAATGGTGAGATTGTTGGCCTTACAAGATTTAAAATCTTGTTTTGATGCCAACAAACAAGTGGAACTTAACATTTTTGGTTGAGTGGTGATATTTTAGAACTCATAAGGATCACATATGTGAAAGCAAGATCAAAGTGCTCATAAGGATCAAATGAAACTTAAAAGAGTCAAAGCATGGATTTAAAGATGATATTTTAAAGTTTGAAGAAAATGAGGACATGGATGATTTGTTAAAAGCCAAAGAAAAGTTAGAAGTCAAAAGAGTCAAAGAAAAGCAAAGTGAGAGAGCTCAAAGAAAGACAAAGCATGAAGACTCAAGTACCTAGAATGTGAAAAGTCTTAGAAGTCTTTATGTAAGTACTTTAATGTTTAAATATTTATTAAAATATCATTAGAAGCTCTTTAGGGGAAATACATGGACTTAGAGACCTATTTTAAAACCCCAGAAAATGTTTTACAAAAGAGTAGAGAAAGAGAGAAAAATAGATTTTTAAACTAAGATGAAAAAAAAATGAGAGGAGAAAATAGAATGTTCAAAAGACCGAAGTCACTGCCCAGAAGATTAAAGAGTCAACTTCAGAAGAGTGAAGTTTAAGCTTTGTCATCTGAAGAATTACTTTAGAAGGTCGAAGATTAAGTTCAGTCGAATGAAGATTTATTGGTGAAACACAGAAACAAGCAGAAGCAAATCAAAAGACTAAAACCTAACTTCAGTCGTCTGAACCCGAAACTTCAAGAGCCTGAACCCCAACTTCAAACGTCTGACCCTGTGTCTAGTTCAAGATTTTCAAAGCTTTAAGGAACTTTAGAAGACTGACCCCAAAGGTTCATTCGTCTGAACACTGTTAACGGTCAAATTTTTTAAATATTTTAAACATTTTAAAATGGTTTCTTGTGCTCCAAATTTTCCTAAAACTTGGGAATACTCCAAGTAATCTTGGGCAACATGAAAATATTTTTGAAAGCCTATAAATATATGGTTTTACAAATCAAAACACACCAAGAATTGAAAAATCTTATTGATAAGCTGAAAGCACTCTTGTTCTTACAAAATTCTCTTGCTCACTCATTGCAAAACTCTTTTGCTGTGATATTCTGAAGCGCTGATCCTTCCTCTTTTGAATTCCTACTGGTAATCCTCATATAAGAAGGATAATTACGAATTCTATACTTGAGCTTCAATTCTATTTCATATGGATATTTTTACATTGAAGTATATAGTGCTGAACTTGTACTAACCTACTCTTTTCAGGGAGTGTTTCTTGTACACAATTTTTTTTTTTTGTTTTTCTTGTAGATTGACGATTCCAAGGATTGTTTGGATCATTGGCTAAGCATGGGGATATCATTTAGAGAGGCAGACTCTACCCTAATTGAAGAAGTGACCGAGTGAAGGGATATCACTTGGAGAGGCAGACTCTAGCTACTGAAGGAATGTGTAAAGGTGTTGTTCTATCCGGGAAAGAAACTGATTTAGTGAATCTTTTTGTGGTTTGCCAAAGGTGAAGATGTAGGCTGAGTATAAGCCGAACCTTGTAAAAATCCCGGTCTCACTCTCTCTTTCCCTTACTCACTTTAATTTCCAGCACTCATATAAACTGCGTGGATGTTTTAGTTTGATAAATACTACAAAGTTTGGATATTAAATAAACTTAAAGATTAATTTGTTTTTGAGTTTGCAGAAACCAAAAGGGAGTGCGTTGGTTGATCAATACTTTACGGAAACCGTAAGGGAGTACGTTGATTGGTTAACACCTAAAGACTCTTTAACTGAAAGTTTATTTAAAATCTGAATTTTAGAAAAGTGTGGATGTTATATTACTTATCATCTTGAAAGACAAGTTTCATCCTCTACAGGGCTTGAGTCAAATAATAATTATATACAAGGTTGCAAACAAACAAATATCTTGAGTTCTTAAAAAGCTGAGAATTGCCAAAAGAAGTTGTATTGTATATCTTGGTTTGGCAGTTAGTGCTTGATTGGTTTGATTGGTTGGTTGAAGTTTTGATTACTTGAGTTGAGGTTGATTTGTGTAATGATTATTCATTTAAGTTTTTGTGTAAATCAACAAAAAGTCAAAAAATCTTTGAAAGAATTAAAAGGCTTAAAAATTCATAAAAAGATTTGAGAGAAATTTTAATAATCCAATTCACCCCCTCTCTTTCTTGGGACTACACCTTGGTTTTCAATTTTTCTTTAAAAAAAAAATTAAGAAAAAATTAAAATATATAAATTATTTTTTTAAACAGGTCACCCGTTTGTGACCCATTTATTAAATGAATGGGTTTAAGTTTATATGTTAGTCATCCGTTATTAAATAGGTCAACTCGAATCCAAACCCGTTTAACCACTACTAGTTTATGAGCTGCCCAAATCTAACCCGTTAACCCATTTTGCCAACCCTAGAGAAGTACATGCAAAAAAAAAAGTGAAATGGCCACCTGGGGGTAACCACATGCAAAACAAAAAAAAGGTGAAATGAGCCAAAAAAAAAAAACTTCCCTTCCTAAAATATCCTCATTCTCCTTCATAATTATAAAATTCAAGTGTCTATAATGAGAAATTATTAGATACACCGACTATATACACGAGATCTAATATAATTTGTCCGTATGCATGTATTTAACTAAATTTATCCAAATGGCTTGTTGGTGGCAAAAGTTCGTATGTAATAAAAAATATATATAATTTTTTTCTATATATAACAAAATTACGTTAGATTCGGTGTATACTTTCGGTGTATCTAATGTTTTCTCTTCAAGCACAGAACACACAGAGCATACTAATGGTCTAGCTTTTATACATGGTAGATGTTGGTAGACTCTATCTCTACGTGTGGAATTATTATTATTATTATTATTATTGATGAATTTTCATGCTAGTTCTAAATTTATATTGCCAAAGAAGTGTCTAAAATAGCTAGCTTGTCAATGCCGAAAGTCAGCAACTTTTAAATTGGCTATGAAGCCTTGGGTTTGGTAATTTTTGGAGCCACATAATTACCAGCGTGTTATGAAAACTATTTAGTTTTTATATGTGGACTCTATGTATGTGCTGATATTGATGTTGTGCCTACCTCTTGAAAATAACTATTATCAGGATTTAGATAATTCCCTTTCAAAAATCATCATCAGGCTCGTAAATTAATTAAATCCATTAAACTGTGCTTTTTGAGTTATGTCTGAAGTTTTTAAAATTTTTTATTTTTTTAATTTTTTTTAATGAAATACCTAATTTTATTAATAGCTCTCACTTATGATGAAGGAAAATCGTGATTACAAATATGCCACAAGAGATTTACAAATATCTAACAAAAAATCAGTTTAGACAGTAAAATCAAAACAAGCCTAACAAAATCTAAATCATTAACCAAACAAAAACAGCCAAAACAAGCCCAAATGAATTGAGAATAAACAAGCACAAATAAAAGTCCAGGCTAGTAGTGATAGACTATATCATTAGTGAGAAATCATAGTGATAAACAACAAAGTCAAGGCTAGCTATCATCAAAGCTAAATTCCCTTTTAAACAAAAATTTCAATGATTTTAAATGATTTTATTTCTTGTTGAATACTTACTGAAGCTTAATATTCACTAATTTTTTTTAGAAATAGCATATTTTTCATTAAGAACCAACACATATCAACGAGCTTTCAAAGAATTGAATGCTTGCTAAAATAATCTGAAAGTTTTTGCTCTATCAAGAATTGATAGCTTCTTAAATTATATATATATATATACTTGTTCAATGATTTGGCCATTGATGATTGTTCACACTAGGTAAATGTCCTTGACGAAGCGTAAAATTTTTATCTTAGGGGTTAAAGCTAATACTAGGGATGATAGTGCCCCAACAATTATGCTAGTCTTTTTATTTACATGGATGAAACTGTAATATTTAATTGATTTGTTCTTCTATATTTTGGTTGTGAGATAGTTTCATTAAAGATATGTTAATTTAGCCTATTTATGGGCAAAAACTTGGTGCTATATTTTTGTTCTCTTTAAATTTAATTTATTATGTAGTCATTTAGCTTAAAGCTTTGGCTGATCTTACAGTTGATCATTATTGTTTAAATGATCTTATTGTTTGTGTATTGGAATGTAGTTTAAAGTTGCTACCATGTAGTCATAGGAATTGTTTGGAGAACTAAATAGAGATATACATATTTTCATTGAAGATCCACATCGGCAAGGATTACATGAAGGGAGATAGCCTATCTCCCATACACAAAGAAAAATGGGAAACAAATAATTTTTTTTTTATCTCTCTTTAGACAAAATTAAACCTATAATCCAAAGATGACCACCATACTATCTAAAAAAGCATTAATCCATCTGATCACATTCAGCCAAGCAGCTTAATTTACATATAACTATATATATTATTTAAAAGAGAGTGATTTCGATATTTACGAAGACGAGCACAACAATTTTTTCAAATTTATAGGACTGCAAATGGAAGAATCGTAGAAGCAACGCTTTGTCAATAGGTAGTGGATTGCTTCAGTTGGGTGTGCAGTGTCAAAGTAGAAATGTTGATTTCGATCCTTGCAAACACAATCATTTTGGAAACAGGAATTCCATGCATCCACAATTCCTGAAAGAATTAATTAATGGAACATATTATATATCTATGCACGCGTGTGTGTGTCTCTCTCTCTCTATATATATATATTCATTTGATTAATTAGTAACGAACATGCATGGATTTTGTATGTGGACAATGAATTAAGTTTTAGCTACGTAATTTTTTAATTACTTACCAAATTTGGTCGGTTTGAGCAAAGTTTCCAAGGTCATCCTATTGGCATTGACATGCACAAACACAGATCCGGAAAGGGTGGATTGAAGCTTCTTCAATAATAAAGGGAGCTTGGAGTTATACATGTCGAGGAAGGCGTTGAACCCTTCAAAGCACTCTGACTGTAATGTTGTACTGAACGACTTGCCCATCATGCTTAGCATTCCTGGGGTGCACCCTATGGGACCGATGTTCACCACCAAAAACTTTCGTGCACCCAGATTGTATAGTCTCTGTACGTTGGAGAAAATTTAGAAGCCATAAATATATGTATATATATATATATATATATATATATATATATATATTATTATTATCATTGCACTAGCTACTACATACATCTTGGAGGCCTAGATCAAGAACATTCTATCATGGATATTGTCTATGTAAAATTACACATGCATGCATTTATCATACATTGCATTTTTTATTTTCTATTTTTGGCTTGCATTTATCATAATTGCATTAATTGAGACCGCATAAGTTTAATTAATATATATATACCTGCAATCGATCCGCGAGATGATTGGAGAGACTTTGAGTGAACCCAAAGAGAACTGTTGGGTTAGCTAACACCGCCGGACCCAGGTTTCTTAGAAATCCAAGCAAGTCATTGCTCCCAACGTCAATTAAAAATAGTGACTTTGACAAGTGGGAAGAAAGTTCTTCAGGCTTCTTGAAGAGTAGCTTCAACCCAACTTCAATTGTAGTTTGAAACAGATCAATTTGTTTGTCAAAGTATAGGCAGGTGCCCTTGCATAAGAAAACAGTGCCATTAATAATAAATAATTGGTTAGGTTAATTAGCCATATGCATGCAAGTTTTTCTTTTTCCAAGAGTCAATACTTATTTTTTTATTTATTAATAAAAAGGAACAAATAGGATATTTGCAAGCTTCAATTATGGATAAATTTAACTTTAATGATTCAAAAGTGAAAAATGAAGTTAATAGATGGTTTTTCAGGGTCAAATTAACAGGCAGTAATTTGAAGTAGCCAAATTCTTACTAGATAAAATTTATTATATGGAGCAATCTTATTTATTTATTTATTTTTTAAGGTGGTTTGATGTAGCAAATGCCCAAATTTACTGAAAATGGAGGCCTCTTACTTCACTTTTTCCCGTATTATGAAGAATTCCACTGGACCCAGATGCGTAATTGACTCCAGTTGTGATATTTTCGCCCTTAGAGAAACTCAATAGCGGGGGAGGAAATGGCAAACCAGTTAATTGAGCTGCATTACGATTACAAGAAAAACACACACACACACACATATATATATATAGATGAGAACCACAATAATAAATAGAAAACTGTGAGATCAGTCATGTACCGTGTCTGGTATGGCAATTCATGGTGAATTTTTCCAGAATGAAAGATTGCGTGCATAAACCATGCATGAACAAATATACAGTTTGCAAAATGTTTTATCTTTGTCCTCACCAATGAAATCCGCCATAGTCCTCCCATTGGTAAATCGACCAGTAGCAACGTGGTCGATGAAGTCTACCCCGAATGGCGGGAAATTTGCTTTTGCTTTCGTGTTCAAATAGTTATTATTTCCACTGTCAAGTAAAGAATCTCCAAACACATAAAGAGCAGGAATGGAGCCTTTTAACGGGCCTGGCATCCCCATCGGTGGGATTTTTTTTCTGAAAAAATTATCGATTAGGCTGCTTGAGTTTGCATGTTGGTTGTGTGATTGTGCTGAAAGAAAATGCAATACAATGGAAAAAACGAAAAAGGAGGTACTGGAACGGCTCCTGTTCATTTTCATTCTACTAATTAATTGAGCTATATGTCACCTGGTTGATGAAAAGATTGATCAATGAATCTGTATGCTCGCAATCTGTATATTTATATCCATGTTCAATGCCTACCCACTCTATTTTAAGCCTTTGGTTTTTTCTTTTTAGGTTTTGTTAGGTGAATTTGTTTGAGATGTGCGGAGAGGAGCTTGGCGATGAGTTATGCATGGGTTGTCACATACAGCTAGCACTTCTTTTTTTAGTTAAAGAGAGGACGGACTTGTGCTGGAGTTTCCACGTCATCAAAAAGGAAAAAAGAAATTAGAAATACGAATCTATCAAATTCAATACCAATTAATAGTCAAGAAGCAATTACAACTAATTAATCTAAGCATATTTTTCTCATAAATCTAATAAACAACTTAATTAGTTTTTATTTACATATAATGTGTTTAAATTTGTAACTACAAACAACCATCAAAATGACTAATTAATATAGTTATCCGAAGGCCAAGGATCAAACACACCTAGGCTTTGGTAATTAGAAACAAATATGGCTAATACTTGCGCTCATTTCGGTCATTTGGTTAACTTATTAGTAAAGAAAGGCCTCAACAAATTTGCATGCTGCCACTATCCGCAATGTACGTACGTTAGGCTTCTTTAAAATTTTTTTTTTCTTTTTTGAGAAAAGGTAAAGATTTTATTAAAAAAAAAAAAAAAAACCATTGTAAAATAAAGGAATTTGTTTTTGTGGCTAAAATGATCCAATCCAACTCTTGAGACCATCCATCAATTAATCTGATAATACTATTAGACGTAAGAATGCTTCTCCAAATTTCCATCGTCCAACTATAATTGAAAAATAGATGTTTAACACACTCCTCCGTAACAGAACAAAAAGGACAATAAGAATTAATCTGATCATTCCAATAGCAGATTCTATCTACAATAACTAGTTTGTTCTTGGCAGCAAACCGAGCAATGAAGTTGTGTTTGATGATCGATCCCCTCCAGATCACATTAAACCAGATCACCTTCTCATCGGGATTGGCCAGTAGCTTATAACTTCTGGTGGTTGAGTAGTCCTGGTTATTCAAGATAATCTCCCGTACAAGAAATCTAGCTTTAAGAACACTTCTCCAACACCACGACACCAGGCCTTTCATATCCAAGCCAAGCAAAGGGGTGTCCCTACATTTATTAGAGATTATCCATCTACACCATAGAGAAGATTGAGGGAGGTAGTGAAGTTTCCATAATAGCATACCTATTATGGCAACATTCCACAGGTTCAAATCAATAAGGCCGAATCCACCATTCTCTTTAGGACTATAAACATCCTGCCAATTAACCCTAGAGGGTCTATTCAGTTGAGATGAACTAGTCCACAAGAACCTCCTAATCCTTTTATTCATGTTGTAGATAGTTTATTTCGATAGGAGATAGATTTGGATCCAATATGAAGCAACCGAAGAAAGGACTGTTTTGGCCAGCTACAACCTGCCACTGTAGCTGATTTTCTTGGAACCCCATCCTTCATTCCTACTCATAACTCTATCAAATAAAGTTTTACAGTCAAAAGTAGAGACCTTCTTGTGATGAGAGGAACATCCGAATATCTAAAGGGCAGGGTTCCTTCTTGAAAAGGGAGATGGTCGAGGATAAAATATTTTTCAAAAGCAATCAAACCAGAAAAGTAAACTTGGCTCTTACTAGGATTAAATTGCATACCAGTATGGGGAGAAAAATCATCAAGTGCATCCACCAGACAGAGGGCAAAATTAATATCCCCGTGAGCAAATAAAATCTGATCATCTGAAAAGTAGAGGTGAGTTATCTTATCATTTTTACAGCCTTTATGGAAGATAAAATCGGGTCTAGAAGTTCTTTCTTGAAGCAAGCTATTTAAAGTCTCCATAACCATCACATATGGAAGGAACGAACAATAGAAGATTAGCTGGAAATAGTAATTTTGTTCGGACAATTTTAGCCTTGAAAAAAAAAAGACGTCAAAGGGAGGATGTTTATGTTTAGAAATGTGAGAGATAATTGTTGTAATAAGATGATCCAAAGATTGTGGAATCTCCCAACCTCTGTTTTTCTAGCAGATTAGTTGTTTGTACTCTAAAGGGTTCGCTCCCGTCACATGGTTTTTAATATATTGACATTTCACCCAAAAAAAAATTTGTAGAAAAACAAGCTCTAGCTAGTTCATATATTCTCGCATTAACTCTCTTCTTTCTAATTTTTTATGGGGAGTGGTGAAAGATAAAAGGAAGAATCATTAGCACTCTTAGGGGAAAATTTGTAAACCTACCTCGGAAGGGGGTTTGGGCCTGCGTGATCTTAAGGATGTTTAGAAATCTCTTATCATGAAATTTGCTTTCAGCTTGCTTACTTCTAACAATCTGTGGGTAGGTTTCTTTAGGGCTAAATATTGTAGAAATGATCATTTATTAATAAGTAAAGGAAGACCAATAGACTCTCGGTTCTGGAAATCAATTATGGCCACCATTTTAGAAGTTATGGATAATGTTAAAGTTTTGATGAGAGGTGGAAACTCTTCTTTTTGGTTCGACAGGCGGTTGTCATCAGGCTCATTATCTGTGAGCACTGAGGATATATTGAACAAGAAACTATGTATTAAGGATTGCTGGCTAAATAATAATTGGAACTCTGATTTAGTACTGGAATTGGTTGGTGCTGATAAAACAAGGAAAATTTTGCACCAAGTGCTGGCGGGTAAAAGTGGGCAGGATATTTTTGTCTGGAAGCCTGCTCTTGATGGTAAATTTTCTACAAAAACGGCTTAGGAGGTAGTGAGGAGTAGAAGTGATAATTTTGTGTGGAATGACTGGTTTTGAAATTCTTTATTGCTCAAAAGAATCTCAATGTGTTTATGGAGAGCCTGGTTTGGATACTTGGTTGTAGATGATAGAATTTAGGCAAAAGGAATATTGATGGTTTCGGCTTGTGATTGCTGCGTTCAGAGAAGTTAGGAAAACATTGATCATATTCTTTCTTTAGGTGAGGTGGCTTCTAAGGTTTGACATCGAGCTAGTGTAGCGTTGGGGATTCTTTTCCAATGATCCCTTCCTTGGAAAAATAAAATGGTAAATTGGTTCCACTATGCTAAAAAATCATCTATTAAAGGAATTTTAATTGGGCTGATTCCGTGTTTGATTACATGATGCCTCTGGAATCGAAGATGTAAAGGGAGAATGGAAGGAGTTTATCAAAGTGCAGATTAGATGTGGAGAAGTGTTCGATTCTAGGTTAGTTTTATTGTAGAGAGCACCAATTCTTTTAAAAAATTGAAGAACTTGGACATTATTATTTTGAATGAGTTTCAAACTAAACATCGGGGAGTTTGTGACATGCTTGAAAAAATTATTTTGTGAGTTAAACCTCTAGTAGGGTGGATAAAACTTAATTGAGATAGGAGTTGTAGGGGCAATCTAGGTACTTCAGGAGGTGGACGAATCATTCGGGATTGCCATGGCATGGTAAAAGCGATTTTTTCAAGTTATTTTAGCTATGGTATGAATAATAGTGCAGAATTAAAAGCAATTAGGGAAGGAATTCGTTTATACAAACATTTGCATTATTTTAATGTGATTATTGAAAGTGACTCGTGAATTGTAGTTGATTGGTTTCGGAAAGGTAGATGTACTTTGTGGTATCTTTGGAAATTTTGGGAGGAGGTCGTGGTGGAGCTTGAAGGAGTGAATGTCATTGTGATGCCTTAATATAGGGAAGGCAATAGTGTAGCTGATTTTCTTTCTAAAGAAGGAGAAATGGGAAACAATGTAATCTACGAAGAATAACACCTTTTACCATGTTATCTGAGAGGTATTCTTTTGATGGATAGGTGGGGTCTCATTTTCGTTCGTCGTTAATTCAACTTTAGAGTTTCGTTTGGTGTATTTTGTTTAGATTTTGGTTGTTCTTATGTTTTTATCTTCTATATTAGTTATGTTTAGTTTTGTTGTCCTAGTTTGGTTGGTTGCTTGTTTTTGGAGGTTTTTTCTGTACTCTCCCTTTTGTTTTATCTTGTAACCACGGTTTTCCTTTGCCAAAAGTAAGGGTATATTAATAAATAAATGCAGGTGCCGCTCTCTTTTTTCTTTTTCTTTTTTTAAAAAAAAAAAACCAAAAATTTGAAAAAAGGAGGTCGAAACTGCGGCACAACCGAAAATCAGTCATTGCTTGATGACAACAACATCACAATGAAGCAACTAACCTATAACACGACCAACCAACAAAGATAGAGTGGATACCAAGGAACACCCCCCAACACAAGAGAGCCTCCGAATTAACCTCCTAAATAAGCTAAAATGCAATGAAACTCTTCCTAGTCCAAAATCAAGAGAGTGGGATAGGACCTAGACCAAAGGAAGAGACTACAAACACATTTAGAGTGAATCTCGATGGCTAAAGAGGGGTGCTCCCTAAAGAATCTTCTGCTTCATTCTTTCCATATCTTGTAGCAAACCACCCCCATAATGGCTTATCTGAGGTTCTTCAGAAAAGCTTTTAGTAACGTAGAATTCCAAATATCACAGAATGAACTGATCTCGTACTACGACATGACCATCTGTAATTGCAAGAAACGGTATAAGGAAGACCACACATTTATGCTAAATGACAATGAAGAAGAAGGATGATTAACATTTTCAACATCCTTTTTGTTGAGAACACACATTGGAGCCAACTTCCAACCTCTTCTTTGTACATTATCTGTAGTCAAAATTTTGTTGGTTCTTTAATATATTGTTTGGTTAACTTTTCTAGATGTGTGGGTAGAGCTTATTCATGCATGGATGGTTATGCATGGATTGTAACATACACAAAATAAGCAAATTTAACTTGTTTTTTAAGTTACAATGGTCGTTGACTTTTTGAGTCCGATCTCTATTTTGATGCTGACGAAACACAAGGATCTTATGTGTGCATCTAGTTCGTGAACAGGTTGACATTACAGCACACACATGAGGTACAAAAGAAATTGAATCCTAAAGAATACAAAGAACACATTCACTTGGCGGATTCCTTAAAGATCAAGAAGAGCAAGAGAAGATTGAAGACATTATTTTTTTTTAAAATTGTATATGTATTTAGTTTGTGGTCTATAATAATTGCATGACATGCATGATGTGAATGACAAGCTCAAAGACCATATACTGACCTTAGAACCCCAAACACCTCATGAAAAATTCCCTTAGCTAAAATGCCATATTTATACAACAGGGATTAAACTTATTAGGTCAAAGTTGGGCTTACCTTGATTTTTCAAAGGGATCGGTCGACCGACCCATGGCATTATAAATGCCTTGGTTGACCAAATAGGTCAAAAGTTAAAATTTGAACCATGCCTCAGCTGACTGATCATAGATTGAACATATTGCTCACGGTTGACTGACCAAAAAAGTAATACCTTTTCACCTGCCCCAAACGACGGTTCCTTTGGGTCAAAATGACCACGGTCGACAGAACTTCAAATTTTGGAAAACCAAACCCCTTACTGGGTGACTGAAACCACGTAGCCATAGGAAATCGCCTGGCTCAGCCGACTGCCATTGGCCACGGTTGACCGAATTGGAAAATTTCCTGTGGGTTATTGTGAGTGTTCGGGCGAGCGACCGAGCCTAGGCGTCGGGTGACCGAACCTCTCGGTTTGTCATGTTTTTACCGTAGTAATTAGGGTTAACTTTTCATTAAACAAATTCTAAAATCCCTAATGTGTCCCCAACGGTCATTTTCTTACCACACTCTATATATACCCCCTCATAACTCATAATTAGAAAGATGATTCGTTAGAAAATTCTCTCAAATTTTTATATCCTATTTTCATCTTCCATATTTTTTTTTTCATCCTCTCTTTATTATCACTTTGAAAAATTATTTTTCAAGAGTGTTTTATTAAATTTGGGCATTCTAGTTTAGTTTTTTTTTCTCTTATCCTACATTCATTTTTCAAATCTTATTCTTAAGAGTAAATCCAAAGGTTCTCCAACATATTTCATTTGACAAATATGCTAAGGAATAAATATTCTTTGCTTGTGAATCTTGCACATCCATTACAAGATTCAAAGGCTCATTTGCTTATAATTGAAAAAATAATTTTTGAGTCATAACCCTAACATCTCCTACACTTTATTTTGAAAAATATTTTTTGGAGAAAAGATTTCACTGAGTTTGCGTCTTTGAAGTGTTTTATCATATACATCTAACTCAAAGATTGCACAAGTTATTTTGACAAAATCACGTTCTCACATTGAGCTTGTATTTCATATCATACGTGAGTGTATATTGTGCTTAAGGTGTTGTAAACGGTGTCACTCCACCCGTAAGCGACCAACTAGTGGAATCCTCTTACTTGTAAGCTTGAGGCAGGGACGTAGGCAGTATTGGCTGAACAATGATAACATATATGGTGTAGCTTTTACTTTTTCACAATTTATTTTCCTCACCTACATATTATTATTTATTGCTCTGATAGTTTTACATATATGCATTGAATGATTGATAATACTGAGATTGGTTTATTAGTTTAAATATTTGCTCAGTAGTTTATCTGTGTTATTGGGAAATGCTTAGAGGACCCTAGGTTGTCTTATACTACTATTGGTTAGTTGACCTAGGAAGAAAATTTTAAAATACCCGATTCACCCCCCTCTTGGGAATACACCAATTCCAACAATTGGTATCAAAGCCTCGTTGCACTAGACTTAAATATTTTCTGCAAAAAGATCACAATAACTAAAGTTTGTGTGTCCCCATTCAGCGAGGGATAGTCACCTACTAGCCCTCCATTGTTTTATGGTGTGAGTTACACCCATTGGAAAATTAGAATGAGCGTTTCCATAAAATCTTTGAATTGAAGGGTCTAGCAGGTGATTGATAAGGGAATTTGTATGCCTCTAAATGAAAATGATATTAATTCGATGCATGAAAATTCACAAGCCATGGATCTACTATATTGTGCATTAGGTTATAATATATATATATATATATATATATATATATATATATATATATTGAGATCATGAGATGCTTTAATGCCAAGGATATATGGGAAGAGATTGATAGGAGGTATGGAGTACCTAAGAAAGAAGAGACTGTCACTCCTCTATATGCACTAAGCTCAAATGATCAGGAGGAGGTAAATCATGAGCTAGTAACGTCAATCAACAAAGAGGTATATGATTTCCATCCTACCTCAATTGATGATTTGCCTGTTGAATCTTGTGATGATTCCTGTGTTGAAAACAGTAATATATCAAATGCTGAATCATATGGTGCCTCTTATGATTTTTTTAATGATGCATGCATTGATTCATATGATGATTATTGTGATAACTCTTGTAATGAATCATGTAATAAATTGTTTAATGAAAGCATGCCCTCGAACAAAGAACTAGAATGTACTTTATCTAAAATGCATAAACTTTTAGTTAGGATGTCTAAATTGAAAGCAATCTTAAAGAATGAGAATAAAAGGTGGGCAACACAATTAGAAAATCTAAGAGAATATCATGTCACCTTACAAAAGAAAAATATTGTGAAGATTTTGAAAATCATTTGCTTACAAAGAAAAACTGAAAATTATTTTGGAACGATTTTCAAATCCATAAATGTAAAAGATAACTTCGATAAACTCTTAAGAGTTAAAAAGAACAATATTTTCAAAAAGGGTTCATGGTTAGTCTATCAAACCCATAGTCATGCCTCACCAAGTAAAAATAAAATGTATAGGCATAATCTTTCATGTGCACATAAAGCTTGCTTATATTACAAAACAAAAAGGGCACGTCTGGATCAACTGTCTATTTAAAAGTGCTAAAGGCTTAGATAAAGAGATGATATGGGTAATCACGAAAGCAAACCCCATAGGACCTAAGGATAAATGGATCTAAATTGACATTACTTAATTAGTCAATCCTTCCTTAGCTCTTAGGTTTTTCTTTAAGGGTTGTGATGACTAAAAGGCTTAGGAAGTGATTAGGGCTTGAAATGAAAAATCTTAGTACATGCATTCATCATACAATATTATCATCATACTAAGATTCTTAGAAAATAAATAAGCCAATATGATAATTCAAAGTTATATATATCCAATCTGAACTTAATGCACACACATCATGATAATCAGGTAATATATGAAAATATTGGCTATGACATGCAAACTTTGAACTGAAAAAGAAGATTGCTCAAAGTAAAGGTTGAAAGCATAACTAAACATCAGAAACCTTTCATTTTTGAGATGAAATACATAAATCTTATCTTGAAAAACATCTCAAAATCATGCTAAATTAAAATCCACTACCATATGGACAAAAGCATCCTTGCTTGGTATAAAATTCTTAATGCTTAATCCATGCTTCAATGTACAAATCTTATGATAAGCATACATTGTCCATTGCACAAGCTTGTGGTTTAGGGAATCCATCTCATACTATATATCATTTAATCCTAAACCCATCCTTGAACTTAAAATCCTTGACCAAGTAGCAATCATTACTCTAGGATATAAGCACTAATGATCATAAATTCTTATTCCATTAAGTGCTCATTACAAGATATCCTTCTTAGCCAAATTAGAGGCAGCCCTGAAGGGATTCAAATTGTTCATCGAATTATAATAAAATCCCTATGTGCTTAATTCATTAATTTCTCTAACTTTTGGTTCATCTCCTCCACAGGAAATCTTTATCAAACCAACATCACATTCGGTAAAGATTTTACCTATTCATTGGTGCGTATCCATGCTCTTGATTGTGATCATATCTAAATGATACTTTCCATTCTCCAAAGAGCATTGCTCACAACATTCACATCTCCTATATTCTCTTTGCCCAAGCCTGGACATAATTACCATCACAAAAATATTTTGAAAAATGTCCTGCTTTCTCCAAAATACTCTTCTAAACTTAATGAAAATTTTATTATTTAAGAGTATTTATCCAAATTCCCTTCTCAAAGCTCTTAAATGTTAAATCAAATCATTTAGAGCTTTACATCCTTAGCATAGCATTCAATGGCTAAAGTGATTGCCTAGGTCTTAATCTACATGAAGAAACATATTTCAAGCAAACCTATGCATGAAGAATAAAATCCAAAACCATTTGAACTTGAGTATCTTACGAATTGAAATTCATAAGAAAAGAGGTAGACATAGGCTTATCACCTTAACGAATATTCATTGTGACTTTTTGGTCTGATAAGCCTAAAGCATTAATCGTCAAGTTTAAATCATTGAAAATCTTAAAAATCTTAGCAAATGGAATTAGAAAATTATGAAAAAGGCATAAAATGGATTAGCACATAACTCAGGGGAAGCGTTACAATTTCATGTCTATACAAATTAAATACTCTTATTATCTCATAACATTCATGCCCATATGCCTTAATGAATAATAATACTGCATTGAACTCAAAATTATCCCCTATTCTCTAGTACTATTTATATTCCTTGATGGATAGATTTTATATTTATGAATTGTTGATTGAACTACTGAATTGCATGCTTAAACTATAATGCCTTTTGCATGGCAGATGCAGTGATGTGTATTATATGCTGATAGTGGATATAGGTTCTTGCATGCTTAAATTGAATTATTTATTTCTTGCTTGAATCTATTAGGTACAGGTTTTATGGGAAAATATCCAATTTACAAACGACATACTGCCGAAATTTTGAAAAAAAAAATTCCAAAATAAAACCATGTACAAAGATGATTGTGACAAAATAAATGATAAAGTATTTTTGAAAGGATGAGTGAAAATCGAGAAAATGTCCAATTTACAGACGACATACTGCCGAAATTTTGAAAAACAAAATCCAAAATAAAACCATGTACAAAGATGATTGTGATAAAATAAATAATAAAATATTTTTAAAAGGATGAGTGAAAATCAATTGAACAATTAAATTTCATCCTCACATAATCATCGAACTGTTTAGGAGAGCTAAGCTCCATCCCTATAGGAAGATCATAAAGGACTTATATGCATCAATTCGCTTTCTGAATATTGAGACTCTTTAAAAAACTCGAACATCATATCCAGCTCTTAAAGTTATATGATTAGATATGGAGTGTTCCTAGGGTTATGAACAAAAAAATCATGCCTTAATTTACATTTTCTGATGCATCTATAGTCTATAGGGAGACAATACTGGGCTGGTGATAAAGATAGTATTAATTCATATTCAATATAGTATCTCTTTTGGAAAAGGCTTATACTACTATGCATAATGAAATAAATCTCTAACTAGTATAAGCAGTTTATTGCATCTAAGCTAGGATTCCAATCGAAAGGGGGAGCATCTAAACTAAATTTCTTATCATGTTATGCTCACCAATTGTTCTTGCTTAGATCTAAATTGAATTTTATGTGGCAGGTGCTTAAATATAATAATTTTATTGAAAATCTTATTTTGAATTAAATTGCTTAGCCACAGGTTCCTTGGTCTTGCCATATAACCTTGATTTAAATTGCTATATCCCTAGGATTTATATGGTTGTATTTTTCTAGTCATATTTTGCTCTGTGCTTTAAAGCCTACCTGGAAAATGTCTGCTTACACGATCTTTAAAATTTCTTTTTCAATAAGCACATCCCCTAAACCTCTTGATAACATTGCCGCGACGTCCCGGAGTGCGTGTGCCATCGGGCGGCGAAATAAAAATTAATTTTAATTTTCAAGGAAAAATAAGAATATCGGAGTCGCCACTAACCTTTTAGTATGGTTAGAACACATGATTACTACCCCGTTAAGAGTAGAATGGGTCTATGTTACCAGAGTTGGGCTCGGGAGTTTGGTTACGCGAGGGGAAGGTACGAGCACCCCCTACGCGTCCATTCTTACGAACGGTACCTAATTAATTTGGAATTATCCCTAAGTCAATCTATTAATTCTTTAAAATTACTCCTCTAGTAAATTTACTAATACACGTACAAAGTGGATAAATAAATAAATAAATAAATAAGTAAATAAATAATACAAAAATATATATATAATATAAATATTTACATATTCCCTCAGAACTAAAGGTACGTGAAGCCCGAAGGCTCATATCCCAGCATTAAAATCATAGGGATTAAAAATCAAAAATACTTTATAAAATACACACAAATTTTAGAAATTTTATGGGTTTTCCTAAGTCTGAAAATACTAGTTTGGGAGGTTTTGGATAATAGATATAATAAGTTAAACATAATAATAAAGATAAAAAATAGTAATAAACTAGAATATTAGGATACCACAATACATACGAATCAACATATATAATACAAGCTAAAATACTAAAATTAGCACAATACAAAATACTAGATATAAATATATGGTATTTGCTAAGATTCTAAACATACCACCATACTATAAGACTAAATATATAACACGAGCTAAAATATCCAACATACTAATAATAGTAGAATATAAAATATATAATATAGACTAAGATAATGACAATACCATAATATTAAAATACTACATGTACGTTATAAACAAAAATACTCAAACATACCATAATACACATGATCAGGATAATAATAATAAATATCCACAAATACTATAATACGTAACAAATTACTATAACACTATATATACTAAAATAGCATGATACCAAAACACCAAATATATTATATTACCTAAAATATTAAACTTACCATAATAAATAATACATCATATATTAACATACTAAAAATATCATAATAATAAATATATAGTATTACTCAAGATGCTATATTAAAAGTTACCTAAAATACTAAATTAGATGTATGATGTTACTTATAAATCCTAAGTTGTTAAATACCTAATATGACTAACATTCTAAAGTACTAAATACACATACAGCTATAGTTCTAAAATACCACATATACTACAACTAATCTACTAAAAATCCTAACATGATATATAACATGACCAAAATTCTAAAATACTAATAATATAATATAAAGTTAACATACAATATAGGCATGAATAAAATAAAAAATATCTTACACATAAGAACCACAACAATATAACAACCCGAAACCTAAGAATACATATTACACATACAACTTGAATATTGTGCACTAAAAAAATAAAATAAAATATGACAACAGAAAATATTACAAATGAAATCTTACCTTGGCAATAAAAAGAAAAAATCCTACAATAATGAAGATAAACAAATTAGTATTTATAAATATGGACATTAATTATTAAAAATCCTAAAACAATAACCAAGCAAAATTTAAACTTTATAATAAAACATGTGTGTGCTGTGTGTGTTTTACTGTGTGTGCAGTGTGTGTTTTGCAGTGTGTGCTGTGTGTGTGTTGCTGTGTGTGCTGTGTGTGTGTGCAGCGTGTGTTTTGCAGTGTGTGCTGTGTGTGTTGTTGCTGTGTGTTGTTGCTGTGTGTGTGTTTCCGTGTGTGCTGTGTGTGTTTTGCAGGATATACACACAGATGCAGAAGCAAAATAATAAAAAATAAAAAAAATAAAATAAAACTTAAACTTTATGTAATAAAACACAAGCTGAATCAATATATGTATATATTTGTATATGCGTGTATGTATATACAGTAGGGGGGCAGGGAGGTACTTACAGTGGGGGTACTTGCAGAGGGGGAATACTGCTGGAGAACTGGGGGATCTTGCCGGGAGCAAGAGTTGAGGGAGGTTGCTGCTGTTGGGGCTGTGCGCTTGGGTGTGGAGGACCTCCGACGGTTGCAGAATGGTGAGATTGCAGCAACTGGGGTCTCACCGGGATGATGGCTTGGCTCGGTGGTGGCTGCTAGCAGGAGTAGAGGAAAGGCGGTGATGGCGTGCACAGGGGAGCTGGTGCAGCTTGGTAGCGTGAAGTGTTGGGAATAAAGAACAAATTCCCGAAACCTGTGAGAAACAAAATAGAGGAAAAAAAATAACGCCAAAGAAAATCAATCACATGCACATGACAATATTTACGTGGTTCGGCAATTTTACCTATGTCTACAGAGTTGCAGGGATTTCAATATTATTAGGAAGAAAACACAGGGAGTGCGGCGATACAATGCTCTCCCTCTCGCTCTCTCGCAGGTACAACCACCCAAACCCTAATCACCCGAAAGCAATCTTTTTCTATATGTTGCGCCTTGGGTTCCTTACGGCCCAAGCCTTCACTCCATGGACTAAGCCTTAGGATAGAAATCTCTAATTAAATAGAGGTCGGGTCGTCATCCAAATTAAAACACAACTAGGCTCCACAAAAGCCCAACATGATGAAGGTGTGGAGGCTTGAGCAGAAGAAGAAGAAGAAGAAGAAGAAGATGACGAAGGAGAAGGAGAAGCAGAACAAAAACTTGAACAATTTTTTTAATTTTCTTTGGCTCTGCTCCGCGCCCCCCTTTTTTGGCCTGTGTGTATCACCCTTATATTAAAAAAAAAAAATTGACAACCCTAAAAACCTTTCCTTTTTTATTTTATTTTTTTATTTTTTTATTTTTTTTGCTTTTATTCTTATGGTAATAATGAAAATAGAAATAATAATAATAATAATTATTATTATAGTAATAATATAAGGATAATAATAATAATAACATCAACAAGGTAATAATAATAATAAATAATAATAATACTACTACTAATAGTAAATAATAATAATGATAGTAAAAATAAAAATAATAAAGATACTAAAAATAATAATAATAATTATACTAATAAAAATAAAGTAATAATACTAATATTAAAAGTAATAATTAATAATAATAATAATAATGATAACATTACTAATAAAAATGAAGATAATAAAAATAATAATAACCAAAATAAGATACTAATGCTAATAATAATTATTATAATAAAATAATAATTATTATAATTATAATAATAATAAGGTAAAAAATAAATAAAAATAATAGTAATAATAATCCAGAATAATTATAGTAAATTAATAATAATAATAATAATAAATAATAAAATTAATTATAAGAAGGTAATAATAAAATAACGATAATAAAAATACTAATAATAATAATAATAATAATAAAAAACAACAATAATAATGATAATAACAATAAAATAATAAAAGGGAACCCCTTGTTCTATTTGGTCAAGGCAAAAATAGGGTGCCTACAGCTGACCCTCCTTGTAGGCTTGGTTGCTTCAATGTAACGGTACGAACTCTCTTACATCCTTTGTAGCAACAAGCCTGACAAAGATAAAAGACACGTATTTTAGCCAAACCATTCAACTCTCTATGACTTTTCAGATTAATCAAGAGTTGTTTATTTTTGCCAACTAGGGACGATTTATACTGAATGTAAGAATCCATGTTGAGGTACACAAGGATGGCTTGTTGTGAATATAAGAATCCAAGCCGTAGGGATACGATGATCCAGCCATGGGACACAACGATGGCTTGCTTCAAATGTAAGAATCCGAGCTGTAGGGATACGATGATCCAGCCATGGAACACAATGATGGCTTGCTTCGAATGTAAGAATCCGAGTTGTAGGGATACGATGATCCAGCCATGAGACACAATGATGGCTTGCTTCGAATGTAAAAATCCGAGCCATAGGGATACGATGATCCAGCCATGGGACACAATGATGGCTTGCTTGGAATGTAAGAATTCGAGCCATAGGGATACGATGATCCAGCCATGAGACACAATGATGGCTTACTTCGAATGTAAGAATCCGAGTCGTAAGGATACGATGATCCAGCCATGAGAAAAAATGATGGCTTGCCTCGAATGTAAGAATCTGAGCCGTAGGGATACGATGATCCAACCATGGGACACAATGATGGCTTGCTTTGAATGTAAGAATTCGAGTCGTAGGGACACGATGATCCAGCCATGGGACACAATGATGGCTTGCCTCGAATGTAGGAATTCGATCCATAGGGATACGATGATCCATCCATGGGACACAATGATGGCTTGCTTCGAATGTAAGAATCCGAGCCGTAGGGATACGATGATCCAGCCATGGGACACAATGATGGCTTGCTTTGGATGTAAGAATTTGAGCCATAGGGATACGATGATCCAGCCATGAGATACAATGATGGCTTGCATCGAATGTAAGAATCCGAGCCATAGGGATACGATGATCTAGCCATGGGACAAAATGATTGCTTCCTTCGAATGTAAGAATCCGAGCTGTAGGCATACGATGATCCAGCCATGGGATACAATGATGGCTTGATTAGAATGTAAAAATCCGAGCCATAGGGATACGATGATCCAGCTATGGGACACAATAATGGCTTGCTTCGAATGTAAGAATCTGAGCCGTAAGGATACGATGATCCAGCCATGGGACACAATGATGGCTTGCTTCGAATGTAAGAATCTGAGCCGTACGGATACGATGATCCAGCCATGGGACACAAGGATGGTTTTCTTCGAATGTAAGAATCTGAGTCATAGGGATATGACGATCCAGCCATGGGACACAATGATGGCTTGCTTCGAATGTAAGAATCCGAGCCGTAGGGACACGATGATCCAGCCATTGGACACAATGATGGCTTGCTTCGAATGTAAGAATCTGAGCCGTAGGGACACGATGATCCAGCCATGGGACACAATGATGGCTTGCTTCGAATGTAAGAATCCGAGTCGTAGGGATACGACGATCCAGCCATGGGACACAATGATGGCTTGCTTCGAATGTAAGAATTCGAGCCGTAGGGATACGATAATCCAGCCATCTCAACCAGTAACAAGGTGTGAAAGAAAATTTTGGAAAGTGGTTACTCTATTTGGAAAATGCACTTGGGATAAGGTACGAATGTCAATAAATGAATCCCATTCTCTTTGGGATCTGTTGCCCCAGTTTCAAAATAAATCAATGTGTGTTTGTGGTCAACTTGCCCCAGTTTCCAAGTAAATCAATGTGCGCTTAGGTTCAACTACCCCAGCTCAGAATTAAGTACAATAGGAATCTCTCCATCGAGGATGTCAAATAATCATTCAAAAGCTCAAGACAAGTGTGAGGGGTGCTCTATTGTTGCTTGTGATGCTAGAATGTAATGATATGTTGCTATATGTATGCATGGTGCTAACTTATAATGCAGTGATATGTTGCTATTGATATGCATGTTATTAACTTGTGCTTATATGTATGTATTTTTTATTTTTTTTATTTTTTTATTTTTTGTGTAATGTATGAAACGTACAATGGTGATGCATGAGATGTATGGTAATGTGTGAAATGCATGACAATGCATGAGATGCATGATAATACATGAAATGCATGGGATGTGTGGTAATGTGTGAAATATAGGGTAATGCATGAAATGCATGGCCATGCATAAGATGTATGGTAATGCATGAAACGTAGGTAATGCATGCAATGCATGGCGATGCATGGTGGTACCCGATTGTCGATTTAATCATATATTAACAGTAAAATTTGGAAAATGGAGAAAAATTATCTTTCTCCAGGAGCAGTGCCTAAGTCATTCCCATGAAAAATCTGCTCCAATAGAAATGTCGGCAGCGAAACTAGGAATCCAACGGTACCTTCCATTTCCCGATCCGTCGCAAACTCGTTGAGAAATTGAGAGAAGGAAAGATAGAGATGGAGGTGCCTAGCGCAAGAAAGAAATATTTAGGGGGGGGGGGCGTGAATGCTCTCTAAAGAAGAAATTCAATTGATCCTAAAGCTTCCAGCTTCAGGATCCTCAACATATATATTCATATATATATATATATATATATATATATTATAATAATATATTATATTATATAATTTAATTAATAATAATCATTATTTAATTAATTATTTTTATTTTAATTTTAAATTTTATTTAATTAATTATTTATTTATTTATTATTTTTTATTGTTTTATTTTTGGATCACTACAATCCTTCTTTGTCCTTTAGGGAATCCTCTTTCAATAGTCTGAGGTGTTGACTTTATGAATCCAATCCTGTTTTGATAATGACAAATCACTTTATATTTGACCTATTCAATTGAGTTTGTGAACATGATCATGATTTAGAATGCATGAAAGGTAAGCTTGATATGGAAGCCGCAAGGAACCTAAAGTACATTTCACTTGGCTCAACCCATTGAACTAGAAGAATAAAAGGATGAGGAAGCAAGCTTCAAGTTCAAGATCTTCAATGGGAATGTGTATTTAGAATTGAATGTATTTACATATTTCATATCATTTAATTTGAAGCACAAATATGCCCTGGACAGACCTTAGGACTCATGCATTTCATGAAAGATTCATTTACATTAGTTCTAGGTTGAACAAATTTTTCGAGGCAAATTTTAGTGGCCTCATCGACGAACCTTGTGGCCTCATTAACGAACGTATGAAGGCCACTTGGCGATGAACAGTATTGTCTCATTAATGAAAAAAATACCAAAAGCCCAAAGAGTTCAAATAATGCTCTCGTCAACGAAGGAGTGTCGTACACTTGTTGACGAATGTACTCATTCGTCAACAAAGGTTGCAGCGCAAAACGACGTTCCAGCGTGGACACTAACGTAAATATGATTTTTTAAATTATTTAATGGCCATAAATTGTTTAGATGGTGAGATTGCTTATAAACCTAAACTCTAAACCCTAGGGCACCACTTTTTGCACAACTATTGGGAGCCTTGATCTATTACACATCTCTTGAGAGCATTAAACACACTGCTAAGCTCTTGCCTGCGATTTCAAAGTATTCACATCAAATCTGAACTTGAGTTACGTTGATTTTCAAAAGGCATTCCTACGAATATAGTGCAAACAACTTGGGTATTGAGGTTTGGTGATAAAACAAATTGTTTGCTTATTCTCAAAGATTTTTTTTCACAAATTTATTATTGAATATTCTTTAAGAGATTGATCTTGAGTTATTAATTATATATACAATTTTTGAAAGACCATTACTTGAGAAAAGTTTTTTTTTTAAACTAAAATCTTGGAGATAGTTTTAAATTTATTTTCATTCAAAGATTTTCTACTTGATTAGTGCAAAAGTTATTTTATTGCAAATACTATGAGCTTCTAAATACATATTCTTGAAGAATTTTGTTTTAAAATTATTTTTTAAATCTTTGCAAATATTCAAAGTCATATATTTGTATAAAGATTCAACTTTACAAATTATTTGATAGCAAGAACATAGATCTGCACATTATTCAAGATTATTTTTGAAAGGATCTTATTTTCTATTCTTGCATAAAGTATTCTGAAATCAAATCCTATGATCTCTAAAGTTGTTGACCCTATGGGTCATTCCCTGTTTTGATTATGACAAATACTCTGATATTTAATGCTTATCTAATTTGTGTGCAGGTTTATATTGGCAAACCAATTGATGACATATGAAGACTTGAAGACTAAAGACCTTGAAGACTTATTGTAATTTATATTTTGTGTAATTTGGGTATGTAATAGTAATTAGGTATATCGGTCTGTAATAATCTCTGCATGTCATGCATGTAGGTTTTGTAAGCTCAAAATGACCGTAGAATGACCATAGGGACCGAATAACCTTAGGGACCGAATAACCTTAGGGCACCCTTCAGTCAACCGACGCCGGATTTTTGGGATTATCTCAAAATGACCTCATTAAGACCATAGCAAGACTATAGTTCCCAACACTCACATACATATCATACAAAATATAGGAGTGTTAAAAATGAACTTAAATTGAATATTTCTAAGGAATTTGAGAGAGTTCGGGCGATTGAACCCTAGCAGTTCGAAACTCCTCAGGCGCTCAAATTAATGAGAAGTCAACAGTTGACTTAGGCTCTCGGGCGACCAAACTATTTTGTGTGTACCGGCAACGAGCGCCCGAACCCTTTGAAAGGCATTCCACCAGCTCAGGTGACTGATCTATTTAATTCAAAATGAGCCCTGAGCGACCAAACACAAGAGTTTGGGCTATCGAACCTAGGATCGGACACCCGAAGTCACGAACAAAGGCTACTGACTTTGATTCGGATTGTCGAAGCACGACACAGGTGACCAAACATATTTAAATACCTTTTTAATCTATGTCTATTAGGGCGACCGAAGCAAGGTTTAGCCACCCAAACCTCGGCAGGTTAAAAATTATTTAACTGCGGTAAAATCGAGTTAAGTTGGGTTAAGTGTGTTTAAACATTTTGAATTTTTTCTAATAATTCCCAACAAGTTCCAAATGGTTATAATTTACCCTTGCTTATAAATATGGGTTCATTTGTGAGGATTAGTGGAGATTAGCCAAAATCATTAGTAAAAATCCTCTCTATCTCAAAATCATATTTTGCCTAAAATACTCTCAAATATTCACTCGCTTAATACATCTTGATAGTGCAAGAGTTTATTGATTTTCCTTGTGTTCATTAGATAGCGCTAATACTCTCATTTGTTTAGTTGATTGTTTGATATTATTTTTGAGGAGTCAAGCAAGAGTTTTCCCACTGATTTTTATTTGATAAATCTAGTGTTAGGAAAAACTCATTAGCTTAAGGATCTTTGCATTGCCATTGCAAAGATTCCTATAGCTTGATTTTGTTGTGCAAAATTTTTTTTCTACAACCTATATTATTCTTTCAAGTAACTTTTGAGCATATCACATTGAAGAAAATATTTTGAGTTGTTTTGAATATTTGCATCATCTTTGAAACCCTGATTATTATTGAGATTTGATATATACTGTTTCAAAGAAATAGCTTGATTAGAAAACTCTTGAGCATATTAGCGATCATATCTAGTTGAGTATGGCTTACACAAAAATACACATTACTGAGCTTACATTTACCTACATTGTTGATGTGTGTGTGATTGCGCGTATTGGGTATATATCTGTTTTACATGAAAGCATAACCATTGTACCATTTGAGTGAACATTTTGTTGTATTTCTAGGTGTGGCCTGAGGGGGCGATAATCCAGCCCAGAAAGGATTGTGTAAAGGTTGGGGTCAGCCTTGTGAATTTGACTTAGGGTCTTCTCCACCCCGCAATGAGACTTTGTAAAGGTTGAGATCAGCCCTGTGCTAATTGACCTAGTTGTATTAGGTGCCGCTCCACCCGTTAAGTGAACATTAGTGGAATCCTGGGGCTTGCGAGCTAGAGGCGGGGACGTAGGCACAGTTGGCCAAACCCCGATAACATATCGTGTGTTTGTTTATATTTCTGT
The DNA here is from genome assembly GCF_029873635.1 of Malania oleifera. NCBI lineage: Eukaryota > Viridiplantae > Streptophyta > Magnoliopsida > Santalales > Ximeniaceae > Malania > Malania oleifera. Next base: position 87,498,351 of record NC_080417.1, read on the forward strand.
ACTTTATATTTATTACACGTGTTTGTTATAGTGTGAATGATGCACATGATTTAAATTTCTGCATATTATATTTATTGGCGCATTTGGGATTGCATAGAAAGACTCTAAGTTGTGATATTTTGCTAACATCAGATGTAACCTAGGAATAAATTTTAAAAATTCCAATTCACCCCCCTTTTTTTGGGAATACACCAAAGCTAACAAAAGCATTTACTTATAAAATCATTTTTAGGAGATATTGATTAAAGAGTAGATTTGTATATCATCTCATTCTTCATATAAAGATCATATTGATACATACATATTGAGGTTCAAGTTTTACCATATTGAGTATGTACTAGAATTTCTATTGTACTCACTAGTTTTGTGTAGAAGCATTTGAGCTTTTGCAAAAATTGTAATTTTTTATTGTATTCATAGTTCGGGCTGTGAATTGGGGTTGAGGAGGAAGCTACACCTCTTGTAAGCCGCAAATTGTAAGGGAAGCTCCATCCCAATTAAAGGAGTGGATTTTAGGTGGAATCATTGATTAGGTTGCTCAAGGCACAAATGTAGGCTTGGGTAGGCCAAACCTCATAAAAATCATTGTCTTCTCTCTTCCCTTAATTTTTTAAATTTCTGTCTGCATTTAAATTATCAATTTATTGTGTATGAGTTAAGCATTTGATCAGTTTGTTTGTGATTCGGTAAAATTGTATGCTTGATAAGGACACACATTAAATTGATTAATTGTGAAACATTAAGTTAGGTATTAAGTGGATTGCAAGTTTATAATTAATAGCTTTCAAATTTAGAACTTAAAGGACTTAATTTTTGGAAATACCCAATTCATCCCCCATCCCCTCTTGGGATAACACTATAATTCCCATTTGGTATCAGAGCGGGTTTACATAGACTTAACCATTATTTTTGTAAAAGATCACAATGACACACACCAGTGTAACCCCATTTGGTGAAGGACACTCGTCCACTAGACCACCAATTTTTTGCCGTGTAAATTACACCTACTAGAAGCGAAGGACGAGTATATATCTTTTAAATGTTAATTGAAAAGTGTGGAGAATAGTTTCTGAAGGAAACCATGTGCCTATGAATGTAGTTGATAAAGTAAATGTACCTAAGACTAAAGATGAGTATACTAATGATGATTGGAAATTTGTTCAAATAAATGCTACTGCCATAAACCTCTTATACTGTGCACTAGACGTTAATGACTTTAATAGGGTAATGGCCTATAAAACTGCTAAAGAGATATAGAAAAAATTAGAAGTAACATATGAGGGCACTAAGGAAGTAAAAGATAGTACGATAGATATGCTTACTAGTGAATATGAGGCATTTAAAATGACTGCTGATGAGTCTATTCAATCCATGTACACTAAATTCACATATATCACAAATTCATTAAATGCTCTTGGTAAATCTTACCCTATTTATGAGTTAATTAGAAAAATCCTTAGGGGACTACCGTCAGTATTGGAAGCTAAAGCTATTGCGCTAGCCAAAGGAAGGAATCTGAAAAAGATGCCAGTTGATGAACTGATCGGATCGCTCATCACTTATGAGCTGGTGATAAATGAGAGGAAAAATTAGCAGAATAAATCAAAGAGAGTTATAGCTTTTAAGGCATCGTCTAGCAGCTCTAGTGAAGGAATTGACTCAGAATCATAAGATGACATGGCTTTGCTAATAAGGAAATTCAGAAAGTTCTAGATGAAGAATAAGAAGTTTAACAGAAAATTACAGAACTCGAAATCATAAAGAGGAGAGTCTAGCATGAGGAGGCAAAATGATGATCTTCCTACATGCTATAACTGTAGAAAAATTGGGCATATCAAGCCAAATTGTCCCCGGCTGAAGAAAGTGTCCAAAAAGAAAAATAAGGCACTAAAGGTTTGTTGGGATACTCACAGTACTAATAGTTTAGAATCTAAATCTAGTGATAACCAGATCGCAAATCTGTGTCTAATGGCTCACAAAGACCACGAGGTACAATCTTTCTGCTTTGCTTCATCTTATTATTCTAGTGATTCAAAAAATGAAAATAGCATGCTTTCTTATAATGAATTACAACAAAAATATTTGTACACGCTTAAAATGCTTGAGAAGAAAACTAAGAAAAATTTTGATTTGAAATGTAAAGTTAAAGAACTCTCAAAGTTTATTGAAAAACAGAATGAGTCTCATGCATCTGTGATAAAAGAAAATGATTTAGAAATTGAGGAATTGGAAAGAAACTTGAAAGACAATTCTAAAATTATTCATAAATTCATAGAGGGCTAGAGTCACTATGAAAGAATTCTTGGGGCACAAAGAAATTCCCTAGATAAAAAAGGACTTGGTTTTAATGGAAAGAAAAATTTGAAACAAAAACATCTTTACATGAGTTATTTTGTAAGAGAATCAAAAGCTTATGCTCCATCAAAAGAATCTTATAAACATACTTCATACTTTAAATATAAAAGGATGAGCCATATAAAATTCAATTGTACTTTTAAGAACAAAGATGTTAAAATGAAAAAGGTATGAAGAGTTAAAGGAGAGTCAAGCACTAACCCCCGTGGACCTAAGACAAAATGGGTACCAAAAACAATTACTTAAATGTCTATTGCAAGTGTTATTGAGATCATCCTCCTCAAAATATAGATGGTATATGGAGAGCGGATGTTCGCGTCATATGATTGGGGATGAAGCTAAATTTGCATCCATCACACCAAAGGACGGAGGATTTGTCACTTTTGGGGATAATGCAAAAAGAAGGATCATAGGTGTTGGTAAAGTTGGTAACGATTCATCACTCTTTATAAATGATGTTTTACTGGTTGATGGTTTAAAACATAACGTATTAAGCATAAGTCAGCTGTGTGATAAATGTTATAAAGTATCTTTTGAACATGACAAGTGCTTTGTTGGACATAAAACTGATAATAAAATTCTATCCACTTCTGAGCGTCATGAAAATGTATATACCACCAAATTTGATAACTTAACTTCTTAACGTGTGACTTGCTTCTCTGCTATGAATGAAATTAGTTGGATTTGGTATAGAAGACTAGGACACGGAAACATGGACTTAATAGCTAAACTAGTTAAGGGAGACTTAGTTAAGGGATTGCCTAAAACAAAATTCGTGAAAGACAAAATCTGTGATGCATGTCAACTAGGAAAACAAGTAAGATCTAGTTTTAAGAAGAAGAAAGTAATCTTTACTACTAGGCCACTCCAAATGCTACACTTAGATTTATTTGGTCCAAACCCATTTCAAAGTTTAGGAGGAAAATCATACGCATTTGTTATCATTGATGATTATTCTAGATTTACATGGGTACTATTTTTAGGTCACAAAGATGAAGTATGTGAACAATTTATTAAACTGTGCAAGAAAATTCAAAATAAAAAGGGACACACTATCACTAAAATCAGAAGTGATAGGAGTAGAGAATTTAAAAATTGAGGTATGGAAGAATACTGTGATTCATTAGGAATATTTCATAATTTTTTAGCTCCTAAAACACCACAAAAAAATGGTGTAGTTAAGAGAAAGAATACGTCTATACAAGAAATGGCCAGAACTATGCTTAACGAACATAAACTACCGAAGTACTTTTGGGCTAAGGCAGTAAATACCTCCTGTTATGTTCTAAATAGAGTACTGATTAGACCATCTCTAAATAAGACTCCATATGAATTATGGAAAGGTCATAGACCAAACATCTCATATTTCCATGTCTTTGGCTGCAAATGTTTTGTACTTAGAGACAATGAACATTTAGGAAAATTTGATGTGAAATCTTTGAAGGAATTTTTCTAGGATATGCTATAGATAGTAAAGCCTACAAGATATATAATAAACAAACATTAACCGTTGTAGAATCTATTCATGTTGTATTTGATGAATCCAATCCATTTGCTCAAAAGAATGATGACAATGAAATTGAGATTAATAAGGAATTTGAAAAACTGTATATTGAAAATAATTCAGATAAGGACACTGAAGTTAAAGAAACATCTTCTGAAGATAATCAAGTGGAAAAAGAGATTAATGAACTATCTATAGAATGGAAGTACATAAAGAATCATCCTATGGATCAAATTATAGGAGAACCATCACGTGGAGTAACTACACGATCCTCACTTAGAAATATGATTAGTCATTTTGCTTTCTTATCACAAGAGGAGCCTAAGAATGTAAGTGAAGCAATTGAGGACGAATCATGGGTAATATCTATGCAAGAAGAACTAAATCAGTTTGAGAGAAATAAAGTTTGGACATTAGTTCCTAGGCCTAAAGATAAGACAGTTATTGGAACAAAATGGATATATAAGAATAAAAAAGATGAAGACATGGAATAGTTGTTAGAAATAAGGCAAGACTAGTAGTTCGGGGATACAACGAGGAAGAAGGAATAGATTTTGAGGAAAGTTTCGCACCTGTAGCTGGAATGAAAGCCATTTGAATACTGTTAGCTTATGCAGCCTTTTAAGGATTTCAAGTTGTATCAAATGGATGTCAAAAGCGCATTTTTAAATGGCTATATAAGTGAAGAAGTATATGTAGAACAACCCCAAGGTTTTGAATACCATAAGCATCCAAATCACGTTTATAGACTAACTGAGGCCTTGTGTGGTTTAAAGCAAGCTTTTTAGAGCTTGGTATGAAAGGCTAAGCGATTTTCTACTAGATAATGGATTTATTAGAGGAAAGATAGATACAACAGTCTTAATTAAATCTAAGAATGACAACATGCTCCTAGTACAAGTATACGTAGATGATACCATCTTTGGAGCAACAAAGGAAGAGTTGTACAATGAGTTTGCAAGTTGTATGCAAAATGAATTTGAGATGATCATGATGGGAGAACTCAACTTCTTCCTAGGACTTCAAATCAAACAAGCAAAACATGGAATCTTTATTAATCAATCGAAGTATATTAGAGACTTGCTCAAAAGGTTTAATATGGAAGATGGTAAAACTCTAGGAACACCAATGAGCTCTTCTTTAAAATTAAACAAAGACAAACAAGGCATACCAGTAGATGTTAAGCTCTATCGTGGGATGATTGACAGCTTATTGTATCTGATTGCCAACAGGCCTGACATAATGTTTAGCGTATATTTGTGCGCAAAATGTCAAATTGCACCTAAAGAGTCTCATTTATTAGCTGTCAAAAGAATACTTAGATACCTGATTAGAACCATTGAACTTGGATTATGGTATCATAAGTATACCTCCTTTGAGATTATTAGCTATTTGGATGCAGATTTTATCGGTAGCAAAGTAGATTAAAAAAGTACGAACAACACATGTCATTTCTTATTACATTCTTTAGTATCTTGGTTTTCAAAGAAGTAAAATTCAGTTGTTCTTTCCACAGCCGAGGCAGAATGTATAGCGACTGGAAGTTCTTGTGCTCAAATTCTTTACATGAAACAACAACTTATGGATTTTGGATTACTCTATGACACAATTCCTATAAGATGCGACAATACGAGTGCAATAAACATCTCAAAGAATCCTATATCACATTCATGAACTAAACATATAGAAATTAGACATCATTTTCTTTGCGACCATGTGCAAAAAAGAGATATGACACTTTAGTTTGTATGCCAAAAATCAACAATGGGCAGACATATTCACGAAACCACTCCTAGAGGATAGGTTTATCCAAAAGACATGAATTAGGTCTGATGCATAGTTGAAAAGTTGCCTAGAGTTACATTAGACTACAAAATTAAGGGGGAGCAATTTAAATTAAAATTCACATTTGGTTAAATTCTTCTTTTTTTTTTTTCACATTTGACTGATTTGTTTTACATTTCGTATGAAACTTAACAAATGGTTACTGCATGTTAAATTTTTTATGGGTACATGATACATGTTGATGCTCACATAAACCTTTGGATTTTAATGGACTGATTTGCTTATCTATGTCTATGTACATTGCAATATAGTGTATGTTCACATTGAAATTTGATTCAACAACCCAAATATACATTAGAAAGGGGGAGAAGTAAATTGAGTAACATACGGAGATATATTCCGTAGTACAACCTTGAAATGTAGAGGTTGAAATGTATTTTGATTGCAAAGATAAGATATAATTGTGCCAGCACATTTTTTTATACCTTTTTATTGATGTCAAAAGGGAGAGAAGTTAGTAAGCAAGAATAACTTTTCTTTTGTCAAAAAGTGGGAACAAATATTTGACTTGTGCAATTGAGTTTGTGAACAAAATCATGATTTAAAATGCATGAACGGTAAGCTTGATATGGAAGCTACGAGGAACCTAAAGTACAGATCACTTAACTCAATCCATGGAACTAGAAGAGTAAAAGGATCAAGAAGCAAGCTTTAAGTTCAAGATCTTCCATGGGAATGGGTTTTTAGAATTGAATGTATTTACATATTTCATATGATTTGATTCGAAAGTCAAATATGCCCTAAACAGACCTTAAGACTTATGCATTTTAAGAAAGATTCATTTAAATTAGTTCTAGGTTTAACAAATTTTTTTAGGCAAATTTTAGTGGCCTCGTCGACAAACCCTATGGCCTTGTCAACGAACGTATGAAGGTCACTCAACAATGAACAGTGTTGTCTCGTTGATGAAAAAAATACTCAGAGCCCAAAAAGTTCAGACAGTGCTCTCGTCGATAAACTCATAGCCTCGTCGATGAACAAGTATTGTACACGTGTTGATGAACGTACCCATTCATTGATGAAGGTCACAACGCAGAACGACATCCCATCGTAGACACGGATGTAAATATGATATTTTAAATTATCTAACGGCTAGAAATTGTTTAGATGGCGAGATTGCTTATAAACCTAAACTTTAAACCCCAGAGCACCACTTTTTGCACATCTATTGGGAGCCTTGAACTATTACATATTTCTTGAGAGCATTGAACACACTGCTAAGCTCTTGCCTACGATTTCAAAGCATTCACATCAAATCTGAGCTTGAGTTACATTTGTTTTCAAAAGGAGTTCCAACGAATATAGTGCAAACAACTTGGCTACTAAAGTTTGGTACTACAAAAAAATTGATTTTTAGTGACGAAATTATTAGTAACGGATTCAATTTCGTCACTAAAAGGGGGTATTAGTTACGGTTTTAGTAACCATTACTAATACAGAATTATTAGTGATGAAATTGAATTCATCACTAATAATTTTGTCACTAAAAACTGAAAAAAAATCGCGGGAAATCAATTTTCGTGCAAAAATTATCTTGGAAAAATATTTACGATGATTTCTACAGTATTAGTGGCGAATTAAATCCGTCACTAAAAGATATTCATTAGTGACGATTAAATAACCGTCATTATTATTATTTTCAAAATAGATAAAAAATTTTGTTTTAGAGTATTAGTGACGAATATATAAATTCATCACTATTTCCCACTATTAGTGATAGATTTGAGAACCGTCACTAATACTTCCCTTATTTAAAAATTAATAAAAATTTTTGTTTCAGAGTATTAGTGATAAATTTATATATTCGTCACTATTGGCCATTATTAGTGATGGATTTGAGAATCGTCACTAATACTTCCAGTATTTAAAAATAAATAATTTTTTTTATTCAAAGTATTAGTGACAAATTTATATATTCGTCACTATTGGCCCATTATTAGTAACGAATATACGAATCGTCACTAATACTTCTCGTATTCAAAAAGAAATAAAAATTTTTGTTTTAGAGTATTAGTGACGAATTTATATATTCGTCACGATTGCCCTATTATTAGTGATAGATTTGAGAACCATCACTAATACTTCCCGTGTTAAAAATAAATAAAAATTTATGTTTCAGAGTATTAGTGATAAATTTATATATTCGTCACTATTGACCCATTATTAGTAACGGATTTGAGAACCTTCACTAATACTTCCTGTATTTAAAAATAAATGAAATTTTTTTATTCAGAGTATTAGTGACAGATTTATATATTCGTCACTATTGGTCCATTATTAGTGACGAATTTACGAACCGTCACTAATACTTCTTGTATTTAAAAAGAAATAAAAATTTTTGTTTCAGAGTATTAGTGATGAATTTATATATTCGTCATTATTGTCCCATTATTAGTGACGGATTTGAGAACCATTACCAATACTTCCCGTGTTAAAAATAAATAAAAATTTTGGTTTCAGAGTATTAGTCACGAATTTATATATTCATTACTATTGCCTCATTATTAGTGACAAATTTGAGAACCGTCACTAATACTTTCCGTATTTAAAAATAATATCATTATTTTTGTTTCAGAGTATTAGTGACGAATTTATATATTCGTCACTATTACCCCATTATTAGTAACGGATTCGAGAACCATCACTAATACTTCCCATAGTTAAAAATAATCTTATTATTTTTATTTCAAAATATTAATGACGTATTTATATATTTGTCATTATTGCGTCATTATTAGTGATGAATTTGAAAACTATCACTAATACTTCCCGTATTTAAAAATAATCTCATTATTTTTGTTTCAGAGTATTAGTGAAAAATTTATATATTCGTCACTATTGCCCCATTATTTGTGACAGATTTGAGAAACGTCACTAATACTTCCCGTATTTTAAAATAATCTCAATATTTTTGTTTCAAAGTATTAGTGATAAATTTATATATTCGTTACTATTGCCCCATTATTAGTGACGGATTTGAGAACCATCACTAATACTTCCCTTATTTAAAAAAATAAAAAAATTTATTTAATACTATTAGTGACGAATTTTAATATTCGTCACTATTGGCTCGTTCCCCCCAAACTCTTGTTTCCCCGGTTTTTCCCCCAACTCTTGTTAATGATTGGGTTCAATCCAGTATGGTTTCAGAGCATGTTAAATATCATAGTATATATAAGAAAGAAAAAAAAAAAACCTAGTTAAATAGCAGGTCGTTACAATGTGCGTTTCTCGTTCCTTTTTCTTGCTAGCCTATTTTTTAATTGGACCAAGTTTGGAACTTTAACTTTTCACCTTTCCTCCCTTAAAGGCGTTTTCTATTCTCTCCCCGTTAGTTTCCAAATATGCGAAACTTTTCAGGGTACTCCCGATAAGGAGGCCAAAGTATGGGTCCTTTAGCGTGTTCAAAAACAAAGAAATAGCCTCCCTATCTTCCACCGGAGGATGCACTTGGGTTGCAAATTCCCTCCATATGTATGCATATTCTTTAAAATTCTTAGTGGACTTCTTTTCCATATTTTGTAGGATCCACCGATCCAGTGCCATTTCCACCACATGGCTGAACTAGGTAATAAATGCATGGGTCAAGTCCTTCCAAGTGTGGATTTTGGCTTGGTCAAGTTGAATGTACAATCTGCTTACCGCTCCAATCAAGCTATCTTGCTTATCTTCATCGTAATAGGCCACCATTTTCCATTAGTACAAGAAAAGATGAGTTAAAGAGCATTTGGACCCATCAAACTTTTCAAATTATGGGACTTTAAATTTAGGCAACACTGTCACCTTCAGGACCAAGCATAGATCAAAAGTATCAACTAACCCGAACAAGTTAGTCCCCTTCATAGCTTGTAGGCGTTCTTCTAATAACTCATATCTCCATTCTATTTCTGTTCTAGAAGTACACGCCTTATCCGTCCCCTAATTCGAGAACATTACTGAGGGTGTCCCTGCTAAGAGGAATCACTGAGTTAACATAGTAGGAACAAATGGTTGTGGGCTCAGACCTGAACCATCTGCTGCGTAAGTGGGTTGGGTTGAGGGTTGCTCATGAACTAGAGTATACCTGAAAGCATGAAAAGGATTCAATTCTATCTCAAGTTCTGGAGCCTGTGCGACCTTTCCTTTATTTGCAGTCATTAGCAATTCCATCATCTTGCTCATCTGATCTCGTATTTCACTGACATTATTGCTCATATCCTCTTGGCCTTGTTCCATGCCTATGACATGGTTCTCCAAATGTTCACTCATGATTCTGGTTTTTCTTCGAGTATGGTAGGGATCTGCGATGGACTAAATGTTGAATTCTATTAGCTATGCCCCTTCTTTATTTATGAAAACAAACCTCCTTTTTTTATGAGAATGTACGCATGAATATGTGCACAGTGCATGAATGCTACTGTAATGCAAATTAATTTACCACATTGCCAAAATTATTAAGACAAACCCCGTTACTTCTAAGGAGACGAACATATATGGGTACACAATATCATTGTCATTAGCTGATTTTAATACAATTTTCTTTGGTTGCACTTGGACAAATAAATTTTGAGGTCCGATGTTCCTGATACATCTTGGTCATCATTGCACCAGGGACTTTCTTTTGCAGCCATGACTTTCAACAAGGTTCTGTTGATCTGAGCCTCAACTTGAAGTTTTCTTCTTAAGGCTATTATTTCCTCTTCCACTTGTACGCATTTGTCTCTTTTCTGTTTCACATTTCTCTAGCATTGAAGGACTATTCGGTGTTCTCTTTTCTTGATCATTCTAGCATTGAGTTCTGCTTCTATGATTTTTTCTTCAATCTGAGCCTGATTTGCAGGTGCCATTAGCAAGTTATGAGTTCCATTCACTAGGGAATTTGCAATTTGAGGATTAATCTGACTTGTGATCTAATTATAATAATCTCCATGGACCTCAATCAAATGCATTCCTGAATATATTATATAGATGGTCTTCCATGCAATCATAAATCTTTCTATTTGTTTGCAGAACCCCTCTTGTTCATAGGCGAACTCTGAATTACTCAACCTGTGAGTCATAGGTATGAACTGACAAAAGCCGACTTGCCTTCTGAACAGGAGAGGAGCGTAAGAAATTCCTCCCCATAGGCCTAGTAGTGGTACCCATGGGAAGTCTCCACATTGGTATATTATATTGGAGTTTCCCATCCTTGAAGCAAGCCATGAAAATCCTTTTGTTTCCCAATTGCGCATCCTTTCAGTCCATTCATTCTTGTTTGGGTATTCTTCCTATGAAGCTTTTTCAAAAACCACCATAGGGATGCGAAGACTTGAGAATACTGGAGGAAAACGCCCTTCTTTGCATGGAATGTGACTCATGAACTATACATAAAGTAGTGGTACACAACACTTAAATCAGATTTTTTCCTTGACTCTATAGTGATTTAAGGATCATAATGTCTTTGCTAAAATATCAAATACTGGGTTAGCCCCATTCTAAATTTGAGCCAGAAAAGAAGTGGCTCCATGATCAATGGTCCCTATCTCCTTCAGAAAAATCAACAGCCTATATATAGCAAGGGCTAGCCTATTCATGTGAACTTTCTCCACTTTTTCCCTTTTTACCATCATTTTCAAATCTTCCCAAGTGATGAATTTAGCGTCTTTTCCAACTCGTTCATTTACCCTATGAGCTTTTACCCCAATCACTTTGCATTTTTCTCTCCTAAAATATGTGGCCAGATAGGATCCATAGGTCCCATAGGTCTTTGGTAGGTGTAATAAAGACACATACTCCTCAATAGTGGGAGCCACGTCTATTCCTTCCAAAGTGAAGCAATGGTAGGAGGGATTGTAGAATTCTATCAAGACATTTATTACCTCATAGTTGACTACCACATGTAGCAAGAACCCAATATGATCGTACAATTGGGAAAATTGGAGATGTCTTTCAACTGTCCAACCGATCTAGATATTTTTCATCTCTCTCAGAATGTTAGCTTTAGTATCTAGCTTGACTTGTGCTGCTAGAACCACATCGAGACTATGATTCAAACTATTCTCATAATGATTCTATTGGGATTCAGAATATGATTTGACCATGGCCTCCTCCTTTTTTTGTATCACCATCGAACCCACCATGAAGTAAATTTGGGCTATCTCAAAATTTTGACAATGTGGTGATGGGCCTAACAAGCATGCAAATGAATGTGAGATTAAGACAAACAACCAATCGTTGCATAAATTTAAACCCATTCATGAAGAGGGATGAGGATCTTGTTCCAACCCTAGATGGATGGCTTACTTGATATTTTTCAATAAGGCTCGATCTTAAGTAAAGGAAAACTATAAGCAATTAAGTGTGGTTAAGCTCTATTTCCTATTAACAATAGACACCCAGCATGTCTCATATTCCCACCCAATGGGCTTGGACAAAGTTCAAACTGAGCAGAATGGTTCACGCGTCCCATAAGACCTTGTCTCATGAGGACTAATGGTACAATGCTCATTTCTATCCTTGGAGGGTGAAGCCCAGGTAGAAGGCTCATGAAAATGTGTGTGAGTTCATGTACTTAGTCTATTCCCACAGACCCCGCATATTATTCATCTTTACACATGCTTATTCAAACATATATACATACAAATATTCACAATTATTCAAACAATATTCACAAAATAAGATGCAGTAATTAAAAGACGTATTAAATTAATATTTGGGATAATTCATAATTAATTAATGGCTCGACTCTCTAATGTCCCCAGCAGAGATGCCAAGCTGTCTCGATGTCCCGGAGTGGAGCCCTAGATCGTGAGGTCTTAAATTATGATATTTGGAAATTTTGAACTTGGAGTTGCCACTAACATATTTTTCCTTGGTGTAGTTAGAACACCTAGTTACTACTCATTTAATTAGTCTCTAGACTAAACTTAGGCCAAGGAACCAGTAGTCTCAGCCTATGTACACCAGGATTGGGATCGGGAGTTCAGTTATTGCACCCTTCTACAAATGGTACCTAATTAATTAAGAATTATCGCAAAATTGAACGGTACCTAATTAATTAAGAATTATCCCCAAATTGAATTTAATAAAATTTTAATTAAATCCTTTTAAAATAAACAAACAGATAAGTGTACAAAATTTTAAAGCATTTTATCATTTTTTTTCAAAATTTAAGAGATTTTTCATATATTTTCCTCATTTTCCAAATCAAAATGACTCCAAATATTTTCCTTGGCTTCCAATTTTTTTTTCCTATTTTTCTAATTTTTGTGACTTTTTTGCTATTTTTCTATAATTTTTAAAATAAAAACTAATTTAAAATAACAAACATAATAAATAAATAAAACAGTGAACCAGGTCAACCGCATTATTCAGAGTAAATAGGGTCAATCGATTCATTTAAAAATAACTGGGTTAACTAGTGGGTGCCACATGTCCACTCAGAGTGGTGACATGTGGCCCCTTTTATTTTCTTCTCTTTTTCCAAAATTTTTGAAATAGGGTGACGTCATGTTGACACCACCTTGACATGTGTCACTGCCCCAGTTGCCCCTCCTTTTTTTTTCCTTTTTTTCTTTTTTGAATTTTTGAAATAAGGTGACGTCCACATAACGTCACCCCCAAAACTGTGTCAACATTCAGTTCATTGAGGTCACGAAACATGGATTGCGGACATGGAAAAAATCTAACTGTCTTGAGCCACGTCACCCCTAGGATACTAGGCTCATATTGCACCACGTGTCACCATATGGTGGTGACACGTGACCCACTACCCTCAAAATAAAAATCCAAAAATTTTATTTCTCTCATTTTTTGTTTCTCTCTCTCTCTCTCTCTCTCTCTCTTTTCCTGTTTCTCTTCATTTTTTTCCTCCTCTTATGTTTTCCTTCTTCTTCCTTCCTTCTTCTTCTTCTTCTTCTATCTCTGCTCCAAACCTTTTTCCTCTCTCTCTCTCTCTCTCTCTCTCTCTCTCTCTCTCTCTCTCTCTCTCTCTCTCTCTCTCTCTATGTTATTTCTCTCTTCTGGTTTCTCTCCCTCTCAGCCCTTTTCCTTTTCTTCTTTTTCTTCTCCTTTTTCTTCTTCTTCTTCTTCTTCTTCTCTGCACCTTTCTCTCATTTTTTTCACTCCTTTTAGGCTATTCTTCTCCTTGCCCCAAACATTTTTCAAGTATCTTTCTTTCTCTTTTTTATTTTATGACTTCTCAATGTTTTCTTCTTTTTTTTGCAAGTGGAGATCTTCAAGGACCCCAAAGTCCTTCAACCGAGCCTAAAGCCCAAGATGAGTTCACTTTCACTTTTACTTCTATTCCTGTTTCATGTTTTGGATCTGAGATTGAATGGGTTATTCAGTTTTTTTGGGATGAGTTAACTCACTATACTCAGTGAGTTGAGTTGACTCTCAATGAGTTAACTCATTGAGTGGGAGTTGAGTTGGTTGACCCAAGGTGAGTCAACTCACTAAGCTCTATTTGTTTGGGCTCAGAATTTGGGTCGTTAGACCTTTTGTTTTAAAATAAGTACTTTTTTTTTTTTTTTTTAAATGGGCTTGGGTAATTTTAGAAAATGGACCCAAGGTTTTAAAAAAAAAGGTGGGTTAGCTTAATGGACATTTTCTTAAAAAATGGGCCTAGGGGATTTTGATATTAGGCTCAGTGGTTTTGGGTTTAAAAAATTGGGTCTGAGCACATTGCATTTTTTGAAAAATGGTGGGGGGATTTAGGTGTTAAAAATTAGGCCTGAGCCCACTGTCTTTTATTTAAAATAGTTAGGGGTTTGGGTGTTAAACTATGGGCCTGAGCCCACTATATTTTTTAAAATGGTTGGGGGTTTGGGTTTTAAAAATTGGGCTTTAGGTCTCAAAAATTGGGCCTAAGCCCACTGTATGTTTTAAAACAATTGGGGGTTTGGGTGTTAAAAATTGAGCTTTGGGTTTCAAAAATTGGGCCTAAGCCCACTGTATTTTTTTAAATGCTCAAGGGTTTGGGTGTTAAAAATTGGGCTTTGGGTTTCGAAAATTGGGGATGTGCCCACTATATATATATTTAAAACGGTCGTGGGTTTGGGTGTTTAAAATTTGGGCCTAAGTCCCTTTAATTTTTTAAAAGGAAGGGGCTTGGATTATCTTGAAAATGGGTCAATGGCCCCAGGTCTAAGTGGACTTGGGTCCTAGGGAACCAACAGTTTGAATCAACCTATGGGTTATGTCAAGCAAATTAACCCGACCCAATGATTGGGTTATAGGGCTCTTAAAATGGGTCTGGTCACACGATGGTTTAGTGGATCAAATCCGGCATGCAGTCTATTTTCAAATGAATTTAAGCATAGGGAACCCAATTAGAAGTGAAAACTGACCTCTGATCTTCAACTCCACAACTTACCTCTGATCTTCAACTCCACCAACTTTGAGTCCTCTTCTCTTCGATATTGGCTGTAATTCCTCTGTCCTTATGGGTGAATGTTGTGGTGTGGCTTTTGAATGTTACTACATGTCTCCTTGCGCGTTTGAATTGATTTTTGACTAGCTTCTCTCTGTCAGTTTGTGGGAACCTACCTTTGAATCGTGCTCCTTTGTATGAACTCCTCCCAAAATCCCGACACTATTTGTGTTGGAATCTCTCTTCAATTCTCATTATAGATCTCACACTTTGAATTTCTCATGCACTATCTTTCAGTTCTCTCCTTTTTCTTTGATCACTCTCTTTTCCCGTTTGTTAGTTTCCTTTCCTTTTTGGTGAGGCCCCCTATTTATAGAGTCGGGGTTCTCAGCCAGTTTAGGCAATAAACCAAACTTCAATTCCAACCCTTTTCTCATATTGATTTCCCATGTGCGTGCACTCCATCCTATTTCAAGAAATCCAGCTCTTTGTGTGATTTGGCCGATTCTCCCATTCTTTGTGAGTCCTCGGCCGAAGATATAAGGGATACAGTCCAATCTTTGAAATCTCTCAAATTAATTACATGATTTTATTTCCTTTGCTACTTGATCTACCTTCTGTTTTTGGGTCTAGGCATCACCCAAAATGCTTGTGATGTCCTCGTGTGCAAGATGCTTATTCGACCCCCCTTGTATTTTGTTGACCTTATAGGTCATACCCGGTTTTGATTATAACAAATACTCCGTTATTTAATGTCTATCGAGTTTGTGTACAGGTTCATATTTGCGAGATCACTAGATGACATGAGAAGACTTAAAGTCTAAAGACCTAGAAGATTTATTCTTGTTGTAATTTATTTTATGATCATTTGGGCTTGTAATAGTAATATAAGAAAAGATCATGATGGCTCATGTTAGTGTATCCCCATCTTGTTAGAGATGGTTATCTACGAACCGCCCAATTTTTTGCGGTGATAATTTCGTTGTATGGAAATTTAGGATGACCGCCGTAGACACCCTCTTTTGGCGCAAACAAAATATAAAAATGGGGTTGTTATTATTATTATTATTATTATTATTTCTATTTTATTATTACTTTACTATAATTATTTTTACTATTTCCATTTTTATTAGTATTATCATTATTTTCAAACCTTATTATTATTATTATTACCATAAAAGTATAAAAAGAAAAAAAAAGAAAAAGAAAAGAAAAGAAGAGTTTAGGGTTTAGGAAAAAGCCTTTTTAAAGGCATTAGAGGCACAGGAACACTTGGGGGGGGGGGGGGGGCGGCGCGGGGGGGAGGTGGTTAACGTGGGAGACAAGAAAAACTAAATAAACAAAAACCTAAGCTCCTTGCTCTCCCTCTCTATTGACAGCCGCGCCGCACACCTCTTTGATTCTATGATCCCTCTCCTGCTCTCCCATCTTCTTTTCTCTCCCCAATCTCCCTCTCCTTTTCCCTTCATCTCCTCCTACAACAATCAGCCACCATCCTCACAGCCTCCATCTCTCTTATAGTTCACTCTCACACTCTCCATCTCTCCATCTGCTCCCCGGCTACCTCCACCCAAGCGGTACCAAAGCAAGCTCATAGGCTGCAATCACCCGACGATCCCATCTTCACCTTTATAGACCCCACACGGCCACCAGCACAGTGTCACCGTATCTCAACTCTGCCACTCGCATCGTTGCAGTAGGCGCCGTCTCCGTCATCCTCCTTGCTGTGGCAGCACAACTCTGCACCACAACCTGGTGTCGTCTCGCTCCCATCTGTTCACATCTCTAATACACCAGCAGCTCTGGTCCTCTCTTACACCATCCTCATCATCAAACCTCCCTTGACGTCACTGCCCACGTCATTCGTCCCCGTCCCCATCGCCGTCGCTCGCTCTCGTCGCCGTCGCTACTGCTGTCGCCATCTCCCGGCGAGATCCTCCACCATCCCCACGGCCACCTGCAATAGCAGCGGCCTCACGTACACAGCAACACACAAACACAAAACATGCACGCACTGCACACACACACACACAGCACACACAACAAAACGCACATTGCATACACACTAACTCGCACACGGCAGCACACAAACACACACACTGTACACACTAAACACACATTGTATGTTATTATTGTAATTATCATGTTTATATTCATTGTAATATTATCAGGTTTTTATATTACTATCATATATTATTATTAATGGGATCTTTAATGTGTTTATGATATTGAGTTAATTTTTTTTTAGCCATAGCAACATGTTTATACTTATCTTGAGTTTTGGGTTTTTATTGTTATGATATTTTATTATGTATTATTTACTATTATTATATTGTCATGTTATTATGTAGTTTTATTACGTATATTAGTATGGTGTTATTATGATATTATATACTACTATTATAGTATTGCATTGTATTATTAATATAATATTATAAGTATAAGGTTATTATTATATTGTTTTAGTGTTCTTATTATTGTTTGTGTTTTAATACTATTACTAATATTAAATATGTTTAGTATTTTTGTATATTTATATTTTGTATTATGTATTAGGGTATTTGTTTTTATTATTATTTATTTTCATGTGTGTATATCCCTATGATTTCAAAAAAGGGGTATAAGCTTTCGGGCTTCACCTACCCTTTTTTTTTTTTTGGATTATGCACCAGTTTTCCACGTGTTCGTTTTACGGTCCACGTGACTAATCCCGCGCCCCTTGAAGCCGTGGGCTTCACCTACCTTAGTTCTGAGAGAATATGTATATTATGTAAATATTTGTGTGATTTATTTGTTTGCTTACATATTTTGTTAGTTCACAAAATGAGTAACACATAAGACTTTTTAAATTTACTTAGGGATAATTTCATAATTAATTAGGTACTCTCCGTAAGAACGGGTGTATAAAGTGTGCTCGTACCTTCTTCTTGCATAACCGAATTTTCGATCCCAGCTTTAGTAAGGTAGACACATTCTACCCTTAACTATGTCATAATTAAGTGTTCTAACTACACTAAAAGGTTAGTAGCAACTCCATTAATGAAGTGACAGTTTGGCGACTTCGTTGGGGACTGTAGAGAGCCGAGCTAGTAATTAATTAGAAATTATCCCGAGTTCAAATTTAATAAATCTTTTAGCTACTCCTTATTTTGTGAATATTAATTGTAAATTTTTTATTTCCAAATTGTTTTAAAATAAGCATAGTAACTGCAAATATTTTCTTTCCAAATTTTTTTAAGAATATTAATTGTAAATATTTTATTTTCAAATTTTTTAAATAAGCGTAGTAATTGCAAATATTTTATTTTCAAATTTCTTAGATAAGCATATTAATTGTAAATATTTTATTTCCAAATTTTTTGGATTAGCACAGTAACTGCAAAGATTTTCTTTCCAAATTTTTTTTAAGATTATTAATTGTAAATATTTTATTTCCAATTTTTTTTTTAAATAAGCATAGTAACTGCAAATGTTTTCTTTCCAAATTTTTTTAAGTATATTAAATGTAAATATTTTATTTCCAATTTTTTTTTAAATAAGCATAATAATTGCAAATATTTCATTTCCAAATTTTTTAGATAAGCATATTAATTGCAAATACTTTCTTTTCAGATCTTTGTACATATTAATTGTAAATAAAGCATTTTATTTGAACATATTTTGTTTCCAAAATTTAATTGCAAATATTTTGTTTCCAAATCATTTTTATAAATTGCAAATATTTTGTTTCCAAATTTTTAGAATAAGCGTGTTAATTGTAAATATCTTGTTTTCATATTTTGAATGAGCATGTGATTGATTGTAACCACTTTATTTCTCTTGTGCTTTGAATAAACAGGTGATTAATTGTGAATATTTTGTTTCCTTTGTTATTGAATAAGCATGTGATTACTTGTGAATATCTTGTTTGAATAAGCATGTAATAAAGGTGGGGGCAGAGGGTATAGGCTAAAATAGATAAATTCACACACTATCACGCGCCTTCTACCCATGCTTTCCTTGTTAGGATTAGATAGGAGTGTAATAGCGTTAGTCCCTTCATGGCAGAGTTTGATGGGACCCACGAATCACTCTTCTCAGTTTGAGCTTTGTCCAAACCCCTTTTGAGCGAGGATGATAGTCAGATTGGGAACCTATTGTTAATAGGGTTAGAGCCTACCCACACGTACTTGTCTATAGTTTTCCCTTAACTAGGATAGAACCATGAAGAAACCTTATAAAATAGGTCTATTTACCTTGGGTTGGGATAGGATTCTCATCCTTCTCTATGTGACTTAATCCGTGTCTTTTGTATATATGTTTGGTGTTGAGTTATGCGTCTTGCATCCATTTTAGACATATATATTACTTAGCCATTATTCTGGAAAAACCCAATAATGAGACCATGACCCATCCTTTAAAAAAAATAAAACACTTGGCTTAAGCATTTTAAAAGATGGGTCAGTCCAATCATTTTCAAATAACTCGGACCCATCTTTTTTTAAAACAAATATAGGCCCGACCTTTTTCTAAACAAAAAACCTGGCCCAGGCCTGATTTTTAAGAAGAGCCAAACCCATATTTCAAAAGGGGGCTTCGACCTTATTACTTAAAAATCTAAGCTTACATTCTTAAAGCAATCCAAGCCCAACTCTCTTTAAGCTCAAGCCTCGAACCATCAGAAAATAGCCTCAAGCCCTATTTTGAAACACCCGAGGTCCAAGTGCACATCAAAGTCCACAAGCCTGTGTTGAACCAGCCCAATGGGTTGACTCGCCCGAGTTAACCCCAAACCCAGATCATAACCTAATCCTTCGTAGGATCTAAGGTACATGGGCCAACATCAAGGAAAGGAATGGTTGAGGGAGGAATTGAATTGAATTAATGGTCCATCAATGGTTGGCTTAATCATGAAACCTTTCATTAGTCGATAAGGATTTTTCCAAAATTCTGGCAAAGTGGTTATCTAGGTAGCATTGCATTCATGCACTTTATGCATAATTTCATACATAGCCATGCACAATAGGCTAGATACATGTTCACATCCCTATTTATATGTACGTTTGCACTAGTTACACTCATACATAAACACCCATTGCACAATATAATCATGCGTCTCATGCTCAATTTCATAACCATGCATGCATAGTCATCTCCAATAAGTGAGTAATCACATCCCAATTTTCTGTAAAATCGGTGTGTCAAGGTGGGAAATTTAAAGATTCGGGGTTCCATTATTGAGCAGAACAAAAATAAAAATGATCTCTCTATTCTAGACGAAAGGTTAGAATCATGGGAACCCATTGCTTGATCACCGTTGAAATGTCACAAATGTCATCGGGTTGAAGGATTGATTGGTATTCAACTTCAGAAGTGAGCTCATGTGATATAAAAATGATGTGCTTGATCACATAAGGGTGATAACAAGAGGAATGCATCCATACTTTTTATTTAAATCATTTTGAAATTGAATGAAATAAGAATGCCTTTCAGTCTCATCTCATCCTATCCTCCTTAGATCATCACCCTATGACCAAAATTTGCTTATTTTTGCTTGCATTTTGTGTAAAGTGACATAGGAAATAGTTTTTTCAGTACAAATGACTTGGAGCCAATAGTTTGTTTTGGGAGTCTAATCAACGAGGCAAAAAAATAAAAATAAAAATATGAGAAATAAAAAAAATAATGAAAGAAAAGCCTCCAAACTAGAAGGACCCCACCTTAAGATGTTGTCAAGGAGTCTTACTAGGTGAGGATTTCAAAATGATGAAGAGTTGTAGGAGAAGTAGACATAAACGACTTATCAAGCCTTATCATACATTTGCTGGTTAAAATTGATGAACAAAGTCTCATGTCTTTGTCTTCTAAATTATGATTATATTCTGATCAAATGAGGGGTGGATATCTTTGGCCAGCCAGTTTTCCCATAAAGAACCAAATAATGATTTACCATTTGTTTTCCAAGTTGAGCCTGAATGTTAAACCAGTTTTTTCTTAAAAGTCAGTTCACCAAAAATTTAGCCTGGGTTTGGGTCTCCTAGTGTTTGACAAGTCATTTGAGGCAATAGTCACTACCAAAATAATGGCAGACCATTTTTCTACTACCGAAAAGAAAGTCAAAGAAGAAATCCCTTAGAAGCCCTTTTTGAGCCTGAAAAGTTTAATTCTTAATTAACCCATCAAAGGATCACACCCCACACTGGGGCAGTTTTAAGAAAAGAGATCAGTCCCAAATGGAATTCAAATGAAAACGAAGTTAAGATTACTTCATAAAAGGAAAATCAAAAGTTGTGGTAAAATAAGAAGAAGAAGATGAAGATGAAGATGAAGATGAAAAAGCAAAAGAAAAAAAAGAAAGAGAAAGCAGAAGAAAAGGAAGAAGAAATAAAAATAAGGGATATGATTCATATATGATCCTTGACTAGCAAATACCTATGATGAAATTGATAAATTTTGAGCCTTATTTAAATCTTTTTTTCTTTAACCCATACGCCTAGCCTACGTTACAGTCCAAATGAAAGTCCTGACCAGATTAGTATACATTGTTGTCTCAAATGATTTGTTAGACTCAATGTTGAGTTTGGACTACGTAATGACCTAATCCTAAAAAGGTACGTAGGCAACTTGTTCAAATGACAAGTTTGGTCAATACTTTGCGAATACTGTACCATAAACTGGGGCAGGAATTTTTATTATGGGATGAGATTTTTTAGCCTTAGTTTCCTTGTTCTTGGTGAAACATAAATCCTAAGCCTACATTTCATCCCGTGTCTTAAATTCCACCCTGAGATTGGAATATTGACCAGACTACTTAATGAGACACTAGTAATAATTCAAGATAGTGGCTCGGATCATCATATCCGCTATGGCTCAGATTCTTACATTCGCAGCAAACCATTATTATGTCTTGTGGCTTAGATCATCATATCCGCTATGGCTCGAATTCTTACAATCAAAGCAAGTCATCATTGTGTCTTATGGCTCGAATCATTGTATCTGCTACAACTCGGATTCTTACATTCGAAGCAAGCCATCATTGTGTCTTATGGTTTAGATCATCATACCCGCTACAACTCAGATTCTTACATTCGCAGCAAGCCATCATTGAGTCCCATGGCTCTAATATTCGTATCCACTATGGCTCAAATTCTTACATTCGAAGTAAGCTATCATTGTGTCTTATGATTCAAATCATCGTATCCGCTATGACTTGAATTCTTATATTCGAAACAAGTCATCATTGCGTCATGTGGCTCGGATCATCGTATTCGCTACGGCTCAAATTTTTACATTCCCAGCAATCTATTATTATGTCTTATGGCTTGGATCATTGTATCCACTATGGCTTGGATCCTTACATTCGAAGCAAGCCATCATTATGCCGTGTGGCTTGGATCATCGTATCTACTAGGGCTCAGATTCTTACATTTGTAGCAAGCAATTATTGTGTCTTGTGGCTCAGATCATCGTATCCACAACAGCTCGGATTCTTACATTCGAAGCAAGCCATCATTGTGTGTTATGGCTTGGATCATCGTATCTGCTATGACTCGGATTCTTACATTCGAAGCAAGCCATCATTGTGTCTTGTGGCTTGGATCATCGTATCCGCTATGGCTCGAATTCTTACTTTCGCAGCAAGCCATCATTATGTCCCATGGCTCGGAGCATCATTTCTAATACAGCTCGGATTCATACATTCGAAACAAGTCATCATTGTGTCTTATGGCTCATATCATCGTATCCACTACGGCTCGAACTCTTACATTTGCAACAAGCCATTATTGTGTCTTATGACTCAAATCATCGTATCCGCTATGGTTTAGATTTTTACATGAGCAGCAAGGCATTATTGTGTCCTATGGCTCGGATCGTCGTATCCGCTACGACTTGGATTCTTACATTCGCAGCAAACCATTATTGTATCTTATGGCTCGGATCATCGTATGACTTAGATTCTTACATTTGAAGCAAGCCATCATTGTGTCGTGTGGCTCGGATCATCGTATCCGCTATGGCTCAGATTCTTACATTCACAGTAAGTCATTACTATGACTTATGGCTCAGATCATCGTATCTGCTACGGCTCAGGTACTTATATTCGAAGTAAGCCATAATTGTGTCATATGGCTAGGATCATTGTATCCACTATGACTCGGATTCTTACATTTGCAGCAAGCCATTATTGTGTCTTGCATGTGGCTCGGATCATCATATCCGCTACGGCTCGGATTCTTACATTCGAAGCAAGCCATCATTGTGTTTTATGGCTCGGATCATCGTATCCGCTATAGCTTGAATTCTTACATTTGAAGCAAGCCATCATTGTGTCTTGAAGCTCAGATCATCAATCCACTACGACTCAAATTCATACATTCACAACAAGCCATCATTGTGTCCCATGTCTCGGATCATCGTATTCACTATGGCTCGGATTCTTACATTCGATGTAAGAACCCGAACCGCGATATGTGGATATTTAAGTAAAAGAGGGGTAAAATGGAAATTCTTCAGGCTTCATTAACGAAGCCAGAATTCGTCGACAAAGGTAGTAAGATTTTCGTCGACGAAATTTAGAGGTTCGTCAATGAAGGAAAGCCGAGAGGCAGAAAAATTGGAAATATCAAGCTTCGTCAATGAAGCCTCCGATTGCTCGACGAAATGCGAGATTTTTCATCAACAAAGACACCTTTTCTTCGATGAAATCCGTCGGGTCAAAGGTCTTTATAAGGATATTTTGGGCTTGCTTCATTGCTAAGTTTTGGATTTCTCTCTCTCTCTCTCTCTAGATTTCGAAGCTCTCTCTCTCTCTTCGATTCCTTCGCCGTTTGTCGTCGAATTCACAAATCCATAATTACTGCGAGGATCATTGAAGGATTCTCTACATTTCTACTAGATCGGAATCTCGTTTCGAAGGATTTCAGGTTTCGGGCCAAAATCGAGGTAAGACTCTGTTTTCATTTCTGATTTGGTATATGTATAGTAGTACAGATTGTAAGTATGTTATGTAATGTGATTTGAAGGTTTTGGAGTCTCGGTTTGTAGTTTTGAGGACTGTAGAGTTCGTGGTTGGAATTCGGGTTAAGGTAAGGGGATTCTATTTATATCAGTCCATTTTTGAAATCAGGATCGGTAAGCTCGGTTTTCATTTTCGATTCGGTATATGTATAGTAGTACAGATTGTAAGTATGTTATGTACTGTGATTTGTAGGTTTTGGAGTCTCAGTTCATAATTTTGAGGACCATAGAGTACGTGGTTGGAATTCGGGTTAAGGTAAGTGGATTCTATTTATATCAGTCCATTTTTGAAATTAGGATCGGTAAGCCTGTAGGCTACGATCATATGTATGTTTTGGCTACTTATTTGGGGAAATCTATCAGGTGAAAACACGGGATTCTCGGGTTACGGTTTTGGGGAAAATTGGGAATTTCGGGTATCATTTCTATTTTGTTTGGAAAATTATTTGTCTTGTTTTTAAACTACATTATTGAGGTGACCGTAATCCATATTTACATAAACTGTATACTTGAATTTGTAAAACGATATGATTTGCCGTAAACCAAATAAGTGTGGTATGTTTGTATGTATGTATTTTGTTCCAGATATTTGTGAAACATCTATGTGGCGGCTAAATCCCATTACGCTGAGATGTATAGGAACGTGAGTTCCAAAATGATTCCAGGGATTTGTAAAAGAGCCAGGTTTCGGGTAGTTACCGTGGCAAGAGTGGTCGGCTCTATATCCAGGGTGTGAAATATCACCAGTATGATTCAGATGGTCACCGAAGGTGTGTTCTACACCGTATGTAGCAATGGATTCACAGCGGGCCTAGGTCATCACAACGTAATTTGACACGTGGCAATGTAAGCGGGGTGAGACTAGGTGACCTTGTGTAGTTGCATATGTAGCAATGGATTCACTATTGGGCCTGAGTCGTAGATCTTCATAGTGCATGTGTAGAAATGTAACCTATGTGAGACTAGGTGACCTTGTGTAGTTACGTATTTAGCAATGGATTCACCATTGGGCCTTGATCGTCGCAGCGTAATTGCATATGTAGCAATGTAATCGCCGTGAGATGAGGTGACCTGGTGTAGTTGCGAACTAGTGTGACGACACTGACCGTATGTATGTATGTATGTATGTATTTGGGTATCCTATGAACTGGAATGGGTTTTTGTGAAAATACTAGAACTGTATGGAAATGTATGGAACTGTTTTGAAACTGTACGAATTGTTTCAACTGTATCATATGTATAGTGTTATAAAGTATGTAAAATGACACTGGTATGCCACACACTGATACAACCTGTTTTCTTCCTTACTAAAAGGTGTCTCACCCCAAATATATATACAAATGTGTTTCAGGTCCTTCTGGTAACCGAAATTAGCATCCTAGCATCCAAAAGCGAGGGGTGTTGTTTAGCTACTACTAGTGCCTAATAGGTGCGAGTTTTTGTAACTGGGTTGTCATGATGGGTTTTTGTAGACGCCCGTAGTATGTATGGGATTCGTAGGGATGTATATCCTTGTATGGTATAGACTCTGGTATGGTACAGTTTATGTAAAGAAAGACCGTATTTCGCTGCGTATTCTGATGAGTATGGATGTTTGTATGTATGTATGTAGGGCATCCGTTCACCCTTTAGGGTCGGACCCTCTTTTTATGTGGTATCATGTATGTTTTAATTGATACAAAGATAGGTTTGGTTACTTAAATTCACCCCTTGGTTCCATTTCTGGGTTCGGGGCGTGACATTCGAAGCAAGATATCATTGTGTCTTATGACTCAGATCATCGTATTCGCTACAGCTCAAATTCTTACATTCGAAGCAAGCCATTATTGTATCTTATGGCTCGGATCATCGTATCCACTATGACTCGGATTCTTACATTCGCAGCAAGCCATTGTTGTGTCTTATGGCTCGGATAATTGGATCCGTTATGGCTCGAATTCTTATATTCGCAGCAAGCCATCATTGTGTCTTATGGGTCGGACCATCGTATGACTTACATTCTTACATTCGAAGCAAGTCATCATTGTGTCTTATGGCTTGGATCATCGTATCTGCTACAGCTCAGATTCTTACATTCAAAACAAGCCATCATTGTGTCTTGTGGCTCGGATCATCGTATCCACTACAGCTTGTATTCTTACATTCACAGCAAGCCATCATTGTGTCCCATGACTCGGATCATCGTATCTGCTACGGCTCGAATTCTTACATTCGAAGCAAGCCATCATTGTGTTTAATGGCTCAGATCATCGTATCAGCTACGACTTGGATTCTTACATTCAAAGAAAGCCATCATTTTGTCTTGTGCGGACCATTGTATCTGCTACAGCTCGGATTCTTACATTCACAGCAAGCCATCATTGTGTTTGATGGCCCAGATCATCGTATCTGCTACGACTCGGAATCTTACATTCGTAGAAAGCAATCATTGTGTCCTGTGGCTGGGATCATCGTATCTGCTACAGCTTGGATTCTTACATTCGTAGCAAGCTATCCCTGTGTACCTCAACCTAGATTCTTACATTCAGTGCAATACCTCGTTATGTACTTCTGCCTACATTCTTACATTCAGTGCTAATCATCCCTGGTTGGGAGAAACAAACAACACTTGATTAATCTAAAAGTCGTAGGGAGTTGTATGGTCTGGCTAAAATAGGTGTCATTTATCTTTGCAAGCTTATTAGTACAAAAATATAGGACAGTTATTGTCATTAACAAAACTTACAAAGAGGGGCAGCTGTAAACACCCTATTTTTGCTCGAGTCAAATATAACAAAGGGTTTACTATATTATTATTATTATTATTATTATTATTATTATTATTATTATTTTATTTTTGTTACTTTACTATTATTATTTTTATCATTCTTATTGTTTCTAGTTTATTATTACTTTACTATAATTATTTTTACTATTTCTATTTTTATTTGTATTAAAATTATTTTCAAATCTTATTATTATTATTATTATTATTATTATTAGCAATATTAGTATTATTATTATTATTACTATATTTATTATTACAGTAAAAGTAAAAAGAAAAAAGAAAAAGAAAAGAAAAGAAGAGTTTAGGGTTTAGGAAAAAGCCTTTAAAAAGGCATTAGAGGCGCCCGCGGGGGAGGGGGTGGTGCTTGCTCTCCCTCTCTTTTGACAGTCGCGCCGCACACTTTTCTGATCCCTTGATCCCTCTCCTGCTCTCCCATCTTCTTTCCTCTCCCCAATCTTCCTCTCATTTTCTTTTCATCTCCTCCTACAGCGACCAGCCACCATCATCACAACCTCCATCTCTCTCTATAGCTCACTCTTAAACTCTCCATCTCTCAATCTGCTCCCCGACTACCTCCACCCAAGCACGGCTAAAGCAAGCTCGTAGGCCGCAGCAATCACCCCACGATCCCATCTTCACCTTCATAGACCCCACATGGCCACCAGCCCAGTGTCGCCATATCCGAGCTCTGCCGCTCACGCCGTTGCCATAGGCCGTCTCCATCATCCTTCTTGCATGGCCGACTCTTCACAATATGGGGTCCTAAGCGAATGATTTAATCAATGACCCTTAATATTTTGTTTAATTTTTATTTTTATTTATGATTAATTTTTTTAATATTTTGAGATACAAAAATAAATTTATCAAGAGCCTCCTTTTGAGATTATACTAATTCTTCTATTTTTTTTTTTCTTTCTTCATTTTTCATGTCCGGATTCATATTTTCTCGTTGACATAATTAAATTTCAAAATTAACGCTAACTATAAATTGAAAAATTATGTAAAAAAATAAAAATAAATTTAATAAATCTATAAAAATAATAGATTGAAACAATATAACCTGATTATTATTATTATTGCAAATCGATCGGCGAGCGAGACTTTAGAGATATCGGATTCTTGCCGAATACAATGCTCTAACCTGAAAGCTTCCAAAATCTAAGAAAAAATAGGAAAAAAAAAAAAAAACTCAAAGTCAAAATAATAGAAAAATAATGCACAAACATTAAAATCAAAATTAGGATTGATGAAAATTACAGAGAATCGAAGGCTCAAAAATGATGAACACAAGAGCCGGAGCAAAAATCATAGAGAGACCAAGAGATGAGAGTGAGAGTGTAAGAGATGGAAAGATTTTTTTAGAAAAGTTAAAAGAGGGAGGTGAGAGTAATAGATCGTTAGAAATATAATAAAGTTGTTAGTTGGGAAGTCAATGAAACTTGAAAAAAAAAAAAAGAATTAAATTGTATTTATTTGTTAGTTGGGAAGTCAATGTATGGGAAGAGAGCATAATAAGTAATGTTAACATTATTTAATTAAAAAAAAATTTAAAACCCTAAAAATATATTATTATATTAAAAAGAATCAGGGGCCCCAAAATTTTTGGGGCCCCAGGCGAACACCTCAATCGCCTAATGGAGGAGTCGGCCCTGCCTCCTTGCTGTGGCAGCCCAGCCCTGCACCATAGCATAGCGTCGTCTCTCTCCCATCTATTCACATCTCTGATACACCAGAAGCTTTGGTCCTCTCTTAGACCATCCTCATCATCACACCTCCTTTGACGTCGCTGCCCACGTCATTCGTCCCCGTCACCGTTGCTTGCTCTCGTCGCCATCGCTGCTGCCGTCGTCGTCTCCCGACGAGATCCTCCACCATCCCCACTGCCATTTGCAACAGCAACTGCCTCACGCACACAGTAGCACACAAACACACAACACAAACACACAGCAAAACACACACTACGCACACACTAACTCACGTACACAGCAACACACACACTCACGCACACAGCAGCACACTAACTCACGCACACAATAATACACAAACACACACACTGCACAAACTAAGCACACACTGTATGTTATTATTGTAATTATCATGTTTATATTTATTATAGTATTATCAGGTTTTTATATTACTATCATATATTATTATTAATGGGATCTTTAATGTGTTTATGATATTGAGTTAAATTTTTTTAGTCATAGCATCATGTTTATACTTATCTTGAGTTTTGGGTTTTTATTGTTATGATATTTTATTATGTATTATTTACTATTATTATATTGTCATGTTATTATGTAGTTTAGTTATGTTTACTAGTATGGTGTTATTATGATAGTATATACTACTATTATAGAATTGCATTGTATTATTAATATAATATTATTAGTATAAGGTTGTTATTATATTGTTTTAGTGTTCTTATTATTATTTTTGTTTCAATACTATTACTAATATTAAATATGTTTAGTATTTTTGTATATTTAAATTTTGTATTACGTATTAGGACATTTGTTTTTATTATTATTTATTTTCATGGGTGTATATCCCTATGATTTCAAAAAAGGGGTATGAGCTTTCGGGTTTCACCTACCTTAGTTATGAGGGAATATGTATATTATGGAAATATTTGTGTGATTTATTTGTTTGCTTGCACATTTTGTAAATTCACAAAAAGAATAACACAAAAGACTTTTTAAATTTACTTAGGGATAATTTTATAATTAATTAGGTACCGTTCGTAAGAATGGGCGTGTAGGGGGTATTCGTACCTTCCTCTCGCATAATCGAATTCTCGATCCCAACTTTGGTAACGCAAACCCATTCTACCCTTAACTGGGTAGTAATGAAGTGTTCTAAATACACTAAAAGGTTAGTGGCGACTCCATTACACCATTTTTCCCGAAAATTTAAACCACATTTTCTATTTTGCCAACCCCGGGGCACACGCGCATCGGGACGTCATGACAACCGTATTTATTAAAGCTTTAAATTGGAGGTCCTGGAACGTTATTGATCAAGGAGATAGTATACCAGTAAAAGTCATTGATTGTGTTGATGTTCCTAAATACGAATTTGAGCTGAATGATAATGATATGAACTTAATGCAAATAAATTTTGATGCCATGAACACCTTGCCACATGCTTTAGATTCTAACATTGTCTGTGAGATTATGACATGTAAAAGTGCTAAAGAAATATGGGAAAAACTTGAAAAGAGATATGGAGCAACTATGCAAGAAAAGACGATCACTCCTTATGACTCAAGCTCTACGAATCTTGAAGGAGGTAAATAGTGCTTGATAGCTTTAACCGACAATGAGGTAAATTCATCTCCCACTACTTTGTTAGATAATCTTGATAATCATTCATGTGATAATTCTAATGATGCATCTGATATTGAATCATGTGGTAGTTCTAGTAGTGAAAGCATGCCTACTTATGAAGAATTTCAAGTTGAATATGTTAAAATTCATAACTCACTTGTTAAAGCTAACAAAAGATATACTACTTTGAAAAAAAAAAGTATAAGGCATCGTTGAAAGAATGTGAGTTAAAAAGTTCTTGTTGAAAGGGAAAGTGATTTAAAAATCAAACAATTAGAAAACAAGAATGAAAAGTTAGAAAAAGAATTAAATGCAATCAGATCTCAAACTTCAAATGATAATAATAAAGATCTTCTTATTGAAAAACTTGAATGTAAAGAAAACAACATGACAAAAGAATTTATTAAATTTTAGGATGTTTGCAAAGGTCTTAAGAACTCAAAAAAGCAAGATCTGGAAAAGAAAGTAGAAAAACAAGCTAAGATCATCTACACGTTCACTAGAGGCGAAGACATCTTTAATAAGTTGTTAGGTTCATGGAAAATGACCTTTGACAAGGAAGGTATAGTATACAATGGAGTTAGAAATAGAAAGAAGAAAAATATATATGTGGAGTACTTCGTGAGAGAGTTCGATCATTATGCTAGTACTTCGTCCAGTCCTTATACCCATACCTATTGTGCATTATGTAAAAAGAAGGGACGCACTAAGTTTGATTGTTTGTTCAAAAGGAAAGGGGTCAAAATGAAGCAATGTGGAGAGTAAAAGAAAAACGCGAATCCATCTCTCCTTGACCCAAAAATGTACCAAGTGTCAATAGGGTAAAATAGGTGGACTCTATAATCCTTAGATCTTGTATCTGAATTATAGGTGGTCATGTTATACAAGAAAAGGTCAAAGGAAGGAAAGACAACTAGGTTCAGTTGGCTGAACCATCATAGACCTTTCAGGTGAACAAACATGAAGTTTGACCGGTATGTTGACCACATTCGGGCGGCTTAACGTTTTAGTTTAAAACTTGTTCAGGCCACCGAACATGATTCGGGTGACCAAACTTATATTCGGGAAACCAAACTAAAATGAACTATTTTGGTTCGAGCTCCTGACCATTGGGACACTAAAAGACTCTTGAGATTCAGCCAACCGACCCAGTAGTCAGCCGACCGAACATACTCAGAGTCTAGGGCAATTATTACAGTTTGGGTGACCGAACACTGGAGCAAGTGACCAAACCGCGGTCTATATATGTTTTTTCCTATGAAAAAAGTGTCATTTTTTCATTCCTCTTGAGAGCTCTTCTAATTTTATCCCTTCCAGTAGTTCCCCATTTTCATTCCTAGACCATTTTTCTTTAGAAAAACATACTCCTAGTCATGTCAAGAGATCAAAGGCACGCTGAGTCCAACATTGCTCTTGAGTAATGGTTCATTTCTCCTAAGAATCAAGTATGAAAGGGTCTTCCGACTCAAAGAGCCCATTCTTGATAAAGTTGTGGATGTAGAATTCATGCAAACACACTTCAATAATGTGCTTGATATATATGTTTCAATATCAAGGGTGGTATGAGTTCTGTAGCTATCAGCCCAGGGGGATATACCCCATTCTTGTGTGGCTATTCTACGCTAACCTTGGACATGATGACCAGGGATGCTTCTCCCAAGTCTTTGAGAAAGATATTCATTTCGACGATGCATATCTGGTTGAGGCTCTCAACATCCAGAGAGGAGACTTCTACTGCCTCGACTCCGTCTCGAATTGGAAAACGAGTAGGATTTCACTGTGAGTACATTTGTGAATTTAGTTATGACTAATCCTGTGGTCGATCTCAATCACACACCCAGCTACAGGTCACTGTCTCTAGAGGCTAAAGTTGTGCACCAACTTATCTCGTACAATATCTTGCCAAAGTCTGGGTCTAGGGGTCACATCTCTTACTTAGACTACTTCGTAATGTGGTGTCTGTTTACAAGAAAGAAGCTAGATTTACCTAGATTGATCCTAAAATGGATGTTCGTGAAGACAATTGGAAAGAGGATCATTCTACCATACGGAGGGATCCTAACTAAGGTTTTTGTCAGAAAAAAAGTCACCAAGACTCTGTATGTTCTATTGAAAAAGGTAAAGGGCAATGGCACTTTCTCCTCCACGACCCTCAAAATGATGGGTTACAAATTGACTAGTAATACATGGTTGCCAACCATACCCATGAGAAGACCAGGGCCTTAAAATATTCCTCAAGAACAGCCCCATAGGCCATCCAATGCAAAGCTCATGGCAGTTATCACTGATCTCACTGCATCTTTTGGTGAGTTTTGAACGTCTATCAAGAGTAAGATCAGAGAGCAGGCCTCCTAATCCCAGGCGAGGCATTCTTTATTTTACTCTGAGATCTCAGAATTCCACTCTATGATGAGGGCGAACTTCAATATTTTTCAATAAGTTCTTGAGGGAGATGAATGATGAGGATGATGGTGAGGGGCAAATGGAGGTGAGCGGCAATGAGGATGAGTATGATGATGGGGAGACCTAGAGGTGATCTTAGAGATCAATTGCTCTTATATTTTATCTATCCTATATTTTACTACATACATTTGGGGTCTATAATAACTAAACAGCTTTTACTTTTGCTTTTTGGTTGTACACTCTCACCACACACACACACACACACCCAGATACTTACAGTTACTATTATGTGGTGATTGACTTTTTCTTATACTTATATATATGATGGTTTGATGGCTTGCATGCTTTTATATATAATGTTTACCTGATTGATGCATCCTGCATGCCGGATGCAGTTGATGTGTATTGCCTACTGGTAGAAATGTTAGGTTCTCTCATGCTCAAAACCGAAAGATATACTTGAGTACTTTTTATGCAGGTTTATATAAGAAATGTCTTGTTTACAAATGGCATACTGCTGAATTTTCATTTGACTTTTTCCCAAAATTTTCGAACTCATGTTAAAATATTGTAAACTGCTTTTGGATTTTAAATTACTTACACTTAGCTCAAATTAACTTGAAATATTTGTTGCTTGTGCATGTGTTTGAAATGTTTTGTAATAGGTAGGTATTCATGGGAAAAATTGTATTTTTAGATGAAATGCTAGCAAAATTTTTCCAAGTTCACTGCACACATATCCTATGTTTTTATAAAAATTGAATATTTTTAAACTTAGGTTGTGTTTCTAGAACGTCATCTTTTGTGCACTATGAATATTTTCAATATAATCTTTTCTTGTTTACTTAAATCTTTTAAAGTCATATATGCATAAGCTAATTTTAAAGGATAATCTTGTGTGATGTTGTGCATGTTTAGAACTTTTGTGTCATATTCTAAAACTATAAGATTAAAAAGAATGCACAATCTGAGGGGGAGCCAATTCACTTAGGAATATATGGCTTGGCATCTCACTTCATTCATCACTAGAATTTATATCTTGTGGGAATACATAAATCTCAACAATAACATATTGATCAAAAATTGGTATCAGTCATTTTGTGTTGTATGATCATATTATGTCTTTGACTTGATGATTTTGGTGGATCCATACTGAACTGTTTGAGTTTATTGAATGTAAATGGTTGTATATGACTATTTAACTCAAAACAGGTCACTTAGGTACAGATTTATTTTGGGAAATGCTTCATTTTCAAATGACTTGCTACCGAAATTTCTAGAAATCTTACCAATTTACATCTTGTATCTAAATTATTGTTACTTTTTATTTGCCTTCATGTTATAATTCTTTATTCTTGGCCCTTTTTGCTAATGCCAAAAGGGGGAGAAGAAGCCAAATTGGGTACATTTTACATTAATACATTTTACATTAATAATTATTATTAAGTGTTCAAATCTCTTTATGCATATACTCAAGGGGAGCCTTTCTTGGCTGTACCCCTTTTGCATAAAGTATTTGTCATCATAAAAAGGGAGGGATATTGTTGACCTAATTGGTCATATCCCATTTTCATAATGAAAAATACAGTAGCATTGATGGTTTTCCCTGAGATTGCACGCAGGTTCACTCTACGCATTGAATTGAAAATAGTGTTATATCATGATGGCGTATGATGACCTCAAGGAACAATGAAGAAGATTATTCTTATTTGTATTTGTATTTTTATATTATTTATTCTAGGTTATAATTCAATATGGACTGTAATATGGTTTGTAATAATCTACATCATGCATGGTAGGACAGTATGCTCAGGTGGCCTTAGATAGACCTTAGGTTCCACACTTAGTGCACAAGGCAAGTAAAATTGTCTCGGTCGACCGATTCATGGACTAGTCCAAAAATTGAGCTGACTTCGGGTGACCGAACCCAAAAAGAACTCCACCATCCTTGGTCAATTGAACGTCCACTCTTACCTTTTCCATCGTCCCTGGGTGTTCGAACTCATAGTTCATTTTATCCTCGGGTGACCGAACTTGGAAGTTCGGTAAGCTGAACTTTGTTTTAGATGACCGAACCTCAAACAAAATGTAAAATCTCCTGGATCAGCAAACCGAACCCTCATTCAGACACTTGAACTTCAAAACTCACTTTTTATAATTGTGTCTATTCGGGCGATCGAACCTATGGGGCGATCGATCGAAACTCTCGGGTTGGCCAAATTTTTACCTCAGTTAATTAGGGTAAATCAGGGTTAATTTCTTAAACTCATTTAAAACTTTTTTAATAATTCCTTGTATGTCCCAAAGAGTTATAATTTTGGCCTCCTCTATATATATGGGTTCATTTGCAAAATTTAAGAGAGATTAACATATTTGATTAGCCAAAATCCTCTATATTTTCAAGATCATATTTTTCATACTACAAAGCCCAAACACTCTTTGTTTGTCATTCCTTTGATAAATCCAACTTCCTAAGAGTGTTCTTGAGTGATTCTTGTTGCTTAAACTCTCATTGTTCTAGATTGGTTGATTATTTTTATAGAGAATTTTTGCTAAGGTTTTTCCCCCGATTTAACTAATAAATCTTTGAGTGGAAAAACCCTTGTAGGTAGTGAGTCTTTTCATCATTGTTGCAAGACTCATCAAGCTTGTGTGTTTTTTATTTGCAAAATATTTTTCACATGCTTACATATTTTTCAAATATCTCTTGAGCTATTATTTTGAGAAAATCTTATTTGAGATATTTTGAACACTCTTGCTGGAACACTTTGAAACTTGTTGTGATTGATTTACATTAATACATTGTTTCAAAGGTTGTTTGGAAATACACTCTAGGACTTGATTGCATATCCATGTCAAATTGAGTGTTTAACACACGTGATTAGCTCTAAGCATATTTACTATCATCTGTGCTTGCATATATTATTTAGACTGTGTTGTGGTACATATCTGCTTGATTAGAAGCACTCCATTTATATGAAAAAATTATATTGATCATACTATTCCAGGCATGGGCTTAAAGAGGGAGACTTGCCCTTGTAAAATTCTCAGACTAACTTCATCCTTGTTATGAAAGTTAGGTACACGATCTTAATAAAGTGTAGTTGTAGGTTAAGGTCAGCCCTATTAATTGACCTAGTTGTAAACGGTGCCGCTCCACCCGTGAAGTGAGCCTATAGTGGAATCCTTGTGCTCGTGAGCCAAGGTGGGGATGTGTTGACCTTATTGGTCACACCCAGTTTTGATTATAACAAATACTCTTGGTACTGAAGTTTGTACTAAGAAATGCATGCAAGTTCGCCTAGTGCACGCTTTAGGACTGAAAGTTATATGATGATAGCGTGAGGTGTGTAGACACCCTATTTTTGCCCTAACCAAATAGAACACTGGGCCCCCTCTTATTTTATTATTATTATTATTATAATTATTATAATTATTATTATTATTATTATTATTTTCCTATATTATTAGTACTTTACTATTATTTTGCTAGCATTTTTATTATCATTATTATTATTATTTTCATTTTTATTATTATTACTAGTACTTTTATTATCTTTATTTTATTTTTACTTTACTATAATTATTTTTGTTTTCCATTTATTTTATTGTCATTCTTTTTGATATATTATTATTATTATTATTATTATTATTATTATTATTATTACTTTTTGTATTATTACTCTATTTTTATTAGTATTATTATTATTATTTTACTGATAATATCTTTATTATTTTTATTTTTACCATAATTATTTATTATTATTTACTATTAATAGTAGCATTATTTTTATTATTATTATTATCTTATGGATTCTTATATTATTATGATTATTATTATTATTATTATTATTATTTCCTTTTTCATTATTACCATAAGAATAAAAGAATTAAAAAAAAAAATCAAAGAAGGAAGGTTGTATTAGGGTTTTCATTTTTTTTTTTTTTTTTATAAAGCAAAAGGGGGGGCAGAGCAGCGTAGCCGAAAAAAAAAATAAAAATAAAAAAATAAAACTGCTTCACGTTCTGCTTCTCCTTCTCCTTCGTGGTCTTCTTCTTTTTCTCCTTCTTCTTCTTCACGATATTCTCCTTTCTTCCATCACCACCCTCCAGCAGCCACCACAGCAGAGGACAACAGCCATCTTCTTCTCCTCTGCTCCACACCCGAACCTCCATAGCCACCACAGCCCCTCTACTCTGCAACTCCCGCAACCGTCCAGCCTCCAGCACCAACCTCTGGACAGCCACGAGCCACACTAGACCCCTCTGCAACTCCTCTGCCCCGTGCGTCATTCCCTCAGCAAGTTACACCACCGGGAGTCCTCTGTTCCAGCCTCCAGCAAAGCCGCGCTCCATCTCCTCTCCTCTGCGAACCACCACCATCAACGCCTGGCAGCTCCCAAATTCCAGTGCCCCTCGTTGCCAGCCCCTCTGTTGGTAAGTTCTCTGCTCAGCCGCCGTCGCCGTCACCGTCGCCGCCCATTAACTCCGGCGGTACCCCCCCATGGTAAGTCCCCGGTGAGTATTCCTGCACAGAACACACACACACAGGCATGCAATTTCATTTTATTTTTGTTATTTTGTTTTATTCTGTTTTTATTTATTTCTCTTCTAATTTTGGTCTTTACTAATATCTAATATTTGGGTTTTTTTTTTGTTTTGATTTTTTTGTTTTTTATTTATGCAGGTATGTGTAATATTTAGTGTCTTTGTTTTGTAATATATAGCTTTCATGTTTAGACTCTTATTATATGTATTAGTATTATTGTTGAATTATTATTTTTTTAATACCTTATTACATGTCCATATTTATTGTTTGAATATCGGTGTAAAGTGTTTATATTATCATTGTATTTTCAATCATTGTGATATACTTATTTATTATTTAGGGTATCTATGTTATTGTTGTTTACTATCTTGTGGTATGTTATTTATTTTAGTATATATTGTGTATTTAGGGTTTAAATTATTACGTGTTGTATTTAGGGTTTTAATGGTATATTTAGGGTTTTGTTCATCATATGCTTTATTTAGGGTTCGATTGGTCTCTCATATTGTCATGATATATTAATGGTAAGGTTTTAAATTATTCCCATAATTATTGTCGCGTGTTTTATTTATTAACTTTAGGGTTTAAATTGCTTTCAGTAATATTACTTGTGTAATAGTTTCTATTATTGTATATATTGCATGTGTATTATAGGGTTTAATTTGTTTCCACATTTTTATTGTACATTAAAGGTAAGGCTTCAATTATTTCCATAATTATTATTGCATATATTGTATATTTATTTTGGGGATTGGCTAATTCCATAATTTCGTCTTATTTGTTTCCATGTTTGTTTTTAACTTTTAGGGTTTGATTTATTGGCGAGTTCTTAAATGTTTCCTTTATTCTTAATATTAGGGTTTTGTTAGTGCTATGTTAAAGTTTTGATTATTTATAATTAGGGTTTTTGCATGTATTTGTTAAAATGTATTATTATCATATTGTATAGTTATTAAAATTATGATATATATGTATTATTAGTATAGTAGTATTATTATGGTCTAATATTAATATTTACGTATTAAGATGTGTATTAGTATTCTAGTAGTATTGTTATAATATATGTGTATTACTATTGCTAATAGTGTGATATAGGTATATTATCATTCTAATAATACTATTATTGTACAATGTTAGTACTTACGTGTTACGATATATAATATTAAAATATTGTTTTAACATTTATATGTTATTAATATTATGAGATATATATATATGTATCACTATCATAGTAGAATAGTTATTACATGTAGTGTATTATCATTATGATGTATTAGCCTTATTATTATCATATATATATATATATATATATATATATATATATATTATTTTTTACTATTTTCTATGTTTCTATTGTATTACAATATTTACTCTTTCTAGTATTTTTGTATTATTGTATTAAGTACTTTCATATTTATATCCCTATGATTTAAATGCGGGGGTATGAGCCTTCGGGCTTCACGTACCTTAAGCTCTGAGGGAATATATGTACATATTTATTTATTTATTTTGTCTATGTATTTATAAATTCATAAAAAGGAGTAATTTAAAGAATTATTAGATTAACTAAGGGATAATTTCAAATTAATTAGGTACCGTTCGTAAGAACGGGCGCGTAGGGGGTGCTCGTACCTTCCCCTCGCGTAACTTAACTCCCGACCCCAACTCTGGTAATGTAGACCGATTCTACCCCTAACGGGGTAGTAATCATGTGTTCTAATCGCACTAAAGGTTAGTGGCGACTCCGATAATCTTATTTTTAATTGAAAATTCAAATTGATTTTAATTTCGCCCCCGGGGCACACGCGCTCCCGGGATGTCGCGACAAGGTGTTTGTCCCGAAGAATGAAGATATATGTGTTGTATTTTGTATTCATTTGATTATTTCTTCATTCTAGAATGTAATTTATTATGGACTGTGCGTGTGTATGGCTTGTAATAATTTGCATCATGCATGGTAGGTAGGTATGTTTAAAACGACCATGCTGGTCTTTAGGTGCCTACACAGACCCTAGGTCACTAAACAAATGCACAAAGGTCCCCATTATCATCTTCGTATCAGGGGAATTACAACTAGCTAAAACATGGACTTTAATTGAATAGGTTAAGAGTGTTCGGGCGACCAAACCTATGCCGTGTAAAGCGGCTCGGGTGACCGAGCAAAGTCAACATATTGACTTAGCTTCAGGCGTCCGAACCACTTTTGAACGTATCTTCCTCGGGCATCCGAATGCTTTTCAGAGCACTTTTCAACTACTCAGGCGACTGTCTATTTACGTTCAAATAGAGGCTCGAGCGACCAAACTATCTGGTTCGGTTAACCGAACTTAGCATCGGGCACCCGAACCTTAGAAATTTAGCTACTGACTTTGTTTCAGCCAACCAAACCTCAACTCGGGCACCCGAACCTCTTAAAATCAATTTCTTGACTATGTCTATTCGGGCACCCGAACCTTTGGCTGGGCACCCGAACCTTTTGAGTTAAAATAATTTTTACTAATTTCTTAATGGGGTAAACTGGGTTAATTTTCCTAATGGTCTTTTGGACAATTCTAATAATACCCATTGTGTCCCCAACAGTCAAAAAATTCCACTTGCCTATATATACCAATTCATTTTCTTTAATTAGCAAGGGATTAGCAAACTTGATTAAGGCAAAAATTCTCTCAACTTTCAAAACCCTGAAAACCCTATATTAGCCAAATATTCTTTCAAGCACTCACATATTTCTTATTCGTGATTTCTCTAAGCATTGTGAGTATTGCAAGACTGTTGTGCTTAACCTACTTTGCTAGAACTCTCACTTGGATTATTTGCTCGATTGATTTTCTTAGAGAGTTTAGCATTAAAGTTATTCCACGAATTTCATTTGATAAATCTAGTGTGGAAAATTTTTAAGGGCTTTGGTTCTTGCATCATTGTTGCAAGTTACCTAAACCTAGATTTTGTGTGCAAAAATCCTTTACAAAAGCTAGTCTTTCAAACAACTCCATTGTGCTTTATACATTGAAATATCCTGTTGAGTTTGTTTGATTTATCTTGCTTAGCATATTTGAAACCCTGATCTGATTTTGTGATATTCAAAAAGTGTGTTTCAAATCTTGCTCAGACATACACTCTAGATCTGGACTGAAAAATATATATACATTATTGAGTGTTTAGCACACATTAGAGCACTGAGTATATTTACATATCATTCGTGCTTGCATTATTAACTGAGCTATATTGGTGCACACATCTGCTTGTGTTGAAGCGTATTTACGTGTACAAACAATTTATACACATTGATTGTATTCCAGGCATGAGCCTGAAGAGGGAGACTAGCCCTGTGGAATAGTCCCGGATTGGCTTAGACTCGGTTAGGAAAGTTAGGTGTGCCATCCTGTTAAAGCGTGTCAGTTGAGGTCAGCCCCTTGAATTGACCTAGTTTGTATAGGTGCCACTCCACCTATTTAAGTGAGCATTATAGTTGTAATGCTTGTGCTGGTGTAGCCAAGGCGGGGACGTAGGCATTGTTGGCCGAACCTCGATAACATATTGTGCGTATTCTTTACATTTCAGCAATTTACATTTACTACACATGTATGTTTGTTTGATGGTTGCATAGACTGATCCTAGGCTAAATTACATTGTTGTTATAATCTGGAGACCTAGGTAACATTTTTAAATACCCAATTCACCCCCCCCCTCTCTTGGGGTTGCACCATAACTATCAATTGGTAAAAGAGCCTCATCACTTAGACTTAGAAATTATTTAGTAAAAGATCATGATGGCTCACGTTAGTGCATCCCCTTCCTGTGAGGGAAGATTAGTCACACACCCACCTATATTTTGTGGTATTGATTATGTTGTATGGAAATTTAGAATGACTGTGTATTTAAAAGCTCTAAATTGAAAATTTTGGAAAGTCATTGATCAGGGTGATTGTGTGTCTATGAAGTCTATTAGGTGTACTGATGTTCCTAAATCTGATTTTGAAATGAATGATCATGATAGGGACTTAGTACAAGTAAACTTTGATGCCATGAATACCTTACTGCATGCTTTAGATTCTAACGTTTTATGTGAGGTTATGGCTTGTAGTAGTGCTAAGTAGATTTGGGACGAACTTGAGTGGAGATATGGTGCGTCCATGCAAAAATTAGTCATCTCTCCATGCGACTCAGGCTCCACTGATCTTAAGGAAGGTAACCAGTGTTATGTAGCTTTAACCAATGATAAGGTTATTTCAGTTCCTTTTGTTTTAGTAGACAAATCTAAAAATGATTCATATGCTGATTTGAATGATTTGTCTAATTGTGAATCATATGATAGTAGTGATAGCAAAAGCATGCCTACTTATGAGGAATTGCAAATTGAATATCTTAAGACTCATAAGTTACTTGTTAAATGTAACAAGAAATATTCTGCTTTGGAAAACAAGTTTGAAGCATGCATGAAAGAATGTGACTCTAAAATTCTTTCTGAAAGAGAAAATATTTTGAAATTTAATAGCCTAGAAAGTAAGAATGAATCATTGGAAAATGAGTTAACTATTTTGAAATCTAAAATTTCTAATGATGATAATAACGATTACTTGATTGCAGATCTTGAAAGAAAAGCAAACAATATGTCTAAAGAACTCTTGAAACTTCAAAATGTTTGCAAAAATTTGAAAAACTCAAAAATTCAAGACCTAGAGAAGAAAATAGAAGACCAATCTAAGATCATCTATATGTTCACTAGAGGCAATGAGAACTTTGATAAACTGCTAGGTGCACAAAAGATGACCTTAGACAAAGAAGGTATAGGTTATAATGGGATTGAAAATAAGAAGAGAAAGAACCTATACATAGGGTACTTTGTAAAAGAATTGAAACACTATGCCAGTACCTCCTCTAGTCTATACACTCACACCCCATGCATCTTATGTAAAAACAAAGGGCACACAAAATTTGACTGCCTATTTAAAAGAAAAGGTGTGAAACCTAAGCAAGTATGGAAAGCCAAAGAATCATCAACTCCTAACCCATCAAAGACAAAAGGAAGAAAAATGGTATGGGTGATTAAGAGAGAAAAGGAAGGACCTGCTTAAACAAAAATTACATGATCACATAGCTCTTCCTTAGCAGTTAGGATTAGTCGTAGGGTGCAACATTCTCTAAAAGATTACGTAGTGGCCTGAGGCTCGTCAATCTTGTCCTAATTTTACCTTGTAGCCAATTCACTGTCCTAACCGCCACAGATAATCTATAGGGTCTCTTGCTTTAAAAATCAGATCAAATGAGGACAAATGGACCTTGGTCGGGCGACTGAACCCATCAGTACATTTGTACTTCGGTCGACCGAACCAGAAGGTTGACCAAGCCATTGACCATACTTCGAGCGGTTGAATCTTCGTGTTCAAATTATCTTGGGCTGTCGAACCATCTTCGGGTCCCTGCATATATTTTTGGGTTGCCGACCTGAGACCTTCGGGCGACCGATTGACTTAGTTCAAAAACTATTCAGGCGACCGACCCTCGAAAATACAAAATTGGTGCTAGTAATTCAGCCGACCAAATCTCCCTTTGGGCTACCAAACAGACTTAGAGACCTCTCGTAATTAAGGCTATTCGGGCGACCGAACCAAGGATCAAGCACCCGAACCGTGCTGATATATATGTTTTTCTACGAATTTCAATTCGTTTCTTCAATTTTCTTGAAAGCCTCCTCTTTTTTTCTCTCTCACATCCTTCCCTAACCCTAAGACAGATTCATTCCCATGACCAGAAAGGAGAGACGTGTTGCCACGGGTGTTCCATTAGATCAATGGTTTCCCACACCCTATTGGAGGATCAAGTATGAGAGAGTGTTCCATCTGAAGGATCCCATTTTGGGAAAGATTCTTGATATCAAGTTCATGCAAACTCACTTCAACAATGTCCTTGACATGTTTCGATATCAAGGATGGTACGAGTTCATTGCCTTCCAGCCCAGAGGGATGTACCTGCTGCTTGTTCGGCTCTTTTATGCCAACCTTGCTCAAGATGGCCGGGGCTACTACACCAGGGTGCTGGAGAAATACATCCATTTCGATGACGCATACCTAGCCGAGACATTCGATATCCAACATGGCGACTTCATCTGCCCCGACTCTTCATCCACCTGGATAGCCGAGCAGGACTTCACTGTGAGTACATTTGTTAATTTGGTAATGGCACGTCCTATAGTTGATTTGACTCATACCCCCAGCTACAGATCCTTGACTTTAGAGGCAAAGGTGGTACACCACCTGATCTCCTATAACATCTTGCCGAAGTCAGGATCAAGGGACCATGTATCCTACTTGGACTGCTTTGCCATGTGGTGCCTCTTCACCAGGAAGAAGCTAGACCTGCCTAGATTAATCATGCGGTGGATGTTTTTTTCAAAACCATGGGAAAG
The DNA here is from genome assembly GCF_029873635.1 of Malania oleifera. Classification (NCBI taxonomy): domain Eukaryota; kingdom Viridiplantae; phylum Streptophyta; class Magnoliopsida; order Santalales; family Ximeniaceae; genus Malania; species Malania oleifera. The sequence goes on from NC_080417.1 coordinate 87,541,840, forward strand.
AGGATAATTTTACCCTACGGTGGGATTTTATCTAGGATATTCATTAAGGAAAGACTGAACAAGTCACCACTTGCCACCATTAAGAAAGTACGACCATCTGATGTTTTCAATTCGACCACCTTAAATTTGATGGGATACGAGCTAACTGGAAACATGTGGTTACCTACTGCACATGAAAGAGAGCTAGGAGCTTAGGAGGTCCCGCAGGAGCTGCCCCATGTACCATCTTCTGCCGAGATCATGGCGGCCATCACCGATCTCTCCACCTTGTTTCAGGAGTTCTGAGTCTCCATGACTGAGCAAGCATCTTCTTCTCAGGCTATAGTTGACTCCTTTTACGAAAAATTCACTAATTTTTTGTCCAAGGTGCGGGCTAACTTCCACATCCTTGGTGAGCGACTGCATGAGATGAATTATGAGGATATCGGTGAGGACGACCAGATGGAGCTAAGTGGTGAAGAGGGAGATGATGATCATGACAACGGAGAGACCTAGGAGTGCTTCATGAGGATCTAGTCCATCGTTCTACAACTTCATATTTTATCTATGTTATTCAGATACATTTCTTTTATTTGGGTTTGTACCTATACTTTAAAACAGCTTATATGTCTATTTCTATTCGACTTTCATATTCACCACACACACACAGACACTATGATATGGTGACTATGCTATTTGATTATGATATATATATATATATATATATATATATATATGCAGTACTTTAGTTTGCATGTGATTGTATTTAAATGATTATTTTGTTAAAATAAATGCTTAGAATAGATGCCTCCTGCATGGCGGATGCAGTGATTGAGAATTGTCTGCTAGTAGATTATACGTTCTTGCATGCCTTACTCTTGAAATACTGCCTGTTTGAGAACTGTTTTGGTGCAGGTTAGTTTTGGGAAATGTCCTGTTTACAACCGGCATGCTACCGAATTTTCGGTAGACATTTGCCCAAAATAATTAAGATGATGTGCCTTGCAAATGTGATCAATATCTTAGATCTAAACTCTTGCGCTTATCCCATTTGCGTTACTTGATTAAACTCCTTGGGGCTAGTTGTGTGCATTCATTTTAAATACTAGAAGATTCTTATGGATTGTTTACATCTTTGGATAAAATGCTGCCAAAATTTTTAAACCTTTGCACTTAACTTAATAACAGTTTCTTAATGCCAAATTTCTTAAAACTTGAGTGCGTTTCTGAGAAAATTTGTGGTTTTTGCTCAAGTTGATTTATAAAGAAAGTACACATTCTTAGGGGGAGTCTTTTATTTCAAAATCATTAGGCTCTGAGAAAATAAATATGTAAATATATGTATCCTGCATTCACCGCTATATCTTTTGGAAAATATAATATCAACTAGTATCTATGTGCACAACTTGGTAAATTTATAAGTGATATCATGTTCCTTTCAAAACTGATAATATGTCCTTACAACTAGTGGTATTGTTTTAACAATTGGTATCTTCTCTACCACTTAGTTATAACGATTGGTATCAGACTCACACGTAGGGGCATACTTGTTTGATTAGAAAACCAAATATGATTATGATAAAATTAACTTTAAAAATATTTTTGAAATGATGAGTGAACACCAAATGAAAAATTAATCTTCATCCTTGCATAATCATCCATTGGGGAGAGTATAGAACATTAAGATGGTTGACGTGCTGCATGCCACTTATACTTTCTCGAGGCATATTTTGTTTGGGTTAATTGATTAACATATGCTATGTACTATTCATTATAACTCAAAACAGGTCACTTATGTACAGAATTATGATTGGGAATGGTCAACTTTCAAATGACATGCTGCCAAAATTTTTAATCTTCCCAATATACTTCCTGTATCTAATTGACATGCTTTGCCTTCGCACTTTATTGTTTAAACCCTTTTTTTGGTTGCCAAAAGGGGGAGAAGAAGCAAAAGTGGGTATATTGTGCTTAATTATGTTTACATCTCTTATTACCTTTTACTTTAATTATCTTTATGCATAAAGTCAGGAGGAGTCTTTCTTGGCTAACCCACTTTTTGCAAAAGGTATTTGTCATCATCAAAAAGGGGGAGATTGTTGACCTTATTGGTCACACCCAGTTTTGATTATGACAAATACTCTTGGTAGTGATGTTTATACTAAGAAATGCATGCAGGTTTACCTTGTGCGTGCTTTAGGACTGAAAGTTATATCATGATGGTGTGAGGTGTTTGTGTCAAAGAATGAAGTTATATGTGTTGTATTTTGTATTCATTTGATTATTTCTTCATTATATGATGTAATTTATTATGGACTGTGTGCGTGTATAGCTTGTAATAATTTGCATCATGCATGGCAGGTAGGTATGTTCAAAACGACCATAGTTGGTCTTTAGGTGCCTACACAGACCCTAGGTAACTAAACGAATGCACAAAGGTCCCCACTATCATCTTCATATCAGGGGAATTACAACTGGCTAAAACATGGACTTAAATTGAATAGGTTAAGAGTGTTCGGGCGACCGAACCTATGCTGTGTAAAGCGGCTCAAGCAACCGAGCAAAGTCAAGATATTGACTTAGCTTTGAGCGACCGAACCTCTTTTGAACGTATCTTCCTCGGGCACCCAAATGCTTTTCAAAGCACTTTTCAACTACTCGGGCAACCGTCTGTTTACGTTCAAATAGAGGCTCGGGTGACCGAACTACCTGGTTCGGTTAACCGAACTTAGCTTCGGGCACCCGAACCTCGGACATTTGGCTACTGACTTTGTTTTAGCCAACCGAACCTTAACTCGGGCACCCAAACTTCTTAAAATCGATTTCTTGCCTGTGTCTATTCGGGAACCCGAACCTTTGGTTGGGCACCCGAACCTTGCGGGTTAAAATAATTTTTACTAATTTCTTAATGGGGTAAACTAGGTTAATTTTCCTAATGGTCTTTTATACAATTCTAATAATACCCATTGTGTCCCCAACGGTCAAAAAATTCCACTTGCCTATATATACCAATTCATTTGCTTTAATTAGCAAGGGATTAACAAACTTGATTAGGGAAAAAATTCTCTCAACTTTCAAAACCCTGAAAATCCTATATTAGCCAAATATTCTTTCAAGTACTCACATATTTCTCATTTGTGATTTCTCTAAGCATTGTGAGTATGTCAAGGCTATTGTGCTTAACCTACTTTGCTAGAACTCTCACTTGGATTATTTGCTCAATTGATTTTCTTTGAGAATTTAGCATTGAAGTTCTTCCACAGATTTCATTTGATAAATCTAGTGTGGAAAAACTTTAAGGGTTTTGGTTCTTGCATCATTGTTGCAAGTTACCTAAACCTAGAATTTGCATGCAAAAATCCTTTACAAAAGCTAGTCTTTCAAACAACTCCACTGTGCTTTATACATTGAAATATCTTGTTGAGTTTGTTTGATTTATCTTATTTAGCATATTTAAAACTCTGATCTGATTTTGTGATATTCAAAAAGTGTGTTTCAAATCTTGCTCAGACATACACTCTAGATCTGGATTGAAAAATATATATACGTGATTGAGTGTTTAGCACACATTAGAGCACTGAGTACATTTACATATCATTTGTGCTTGCATTATTAACTGAGCTATATTGGTGCACACATCTGCTTGTGTTGAAGCGCATTTACGAGTACAAACAATTTATACACATTGGTTAAATTCCACGCACGGGCCTGAAGAGGGAGACTAGCCTTGTGGAATAGTCTCGGATTGGCTTAAACCCGGTTAGGAAAGCTAGGTGTACCAAACTGTTAAGGCATGTAAGGCGTGTCGGTTGTGGTCAGCCCCTTGAATTGACCTGGTTTATATAGGTGCCACTCCACCTGTTTAAATGAGCATTATAGTGGTAATCCTTGTGCTGGTATTGCCAAGGCGGGGACGTAGGCACTATTGGCCGAACCTCAATAACATATCGGGCATGTTCTTTACATTTCTGCAATTTACATTTACTGCATGTGTATGTTTGTTTGATGGTTGCATAGACATGCCCTAGGCTAAATTACATTGTTGTTAAAATATGGAGACCTAGGTAACATTTTTAAATACCCAATTCACCCCCCCCTCTTGGGGTTGCACCATAACTATCAGGACGTAGGCAGTATTGGCCAAACCCCGATAACATTTTTAGTGTTGATTCTATTCTTCTACAATTTACTTTATACACCTGTATGTTTATATTTATTGTTTAAATATCATATTGGGATTGTGAATACATAGAAAGAACCTAGGTTTGTAAAATACTACTTGTTGAATTAGTTGAACCTAGGAGGAAATTTTTTAATCTCCAATGCACGCCCTCTTGGGATTGCACCAAAGTTAACATATATGTATATATATATATATATAAGTATATAATATAATATTACTTTGATGGTTAAAGTATATATAATAATATAATATAAAGCTTCCTGAAGAAGCTTTCTTTAATCCAATTTGAATTGGATTTCAGTTGCTGCGCCTCTCCAGTACTATCTCTCTCTCTCTCTCTCTCTCTCTCTCTCTCTCTCTCTCTCTCTCTCTCTCTCTCTCTCTCTCTCTCTCTCTCTTTATGTTCTCCCACACTCTCTCTTCATTTTCTCAACAAATGCTCGGCTGATCGAAAAAATAAAAATACCATTGGGTTCCATTCTCCACTATCAACATTTTAACCGGAGTGGATTTTTTGTAGGAGCGTTGTAGGCACCACTCCTGGGGTAAGGTAAACTCTCTCTCTCTCTCTCTCTCTCTCTCTCTCTCTCTCTCTCTCTCTCTCTCTCTCTCTCTCTCTCTCTATTATCTCCCCAATCTTCATTTAAATTGACGATCGGGCACCACCTTGGGGTCCTAGTCTCGATCATCGTCATTTTAATCGAGGTGGATTTTTAATTTGGGTTTTCTAGGCACCGCTCCAAAGTTAGGGTAAGGTTATGAGAATTCAGCTACTTTGTAGTTTTTGGGAATTTAATTATTTATTTGAATTTCATGAGTTTAGGAAATTTGGAAAAGAATGGTATTTTATTTGGGGTGGTATTGATAAACTAGGGTGCATGAATTCAGGGTTTCAGTGAGCACCGTAGGTATAATTTCGAGATCCCTGCAGGTGTAGTTTAGGAAACCAGATAAAAGGAATAGATTAAGTTAGTAATTTTGTAATTCAATATATATATATATATATGACTATCATGTGGGTTTTGAAAAGTCAACCGTTTGAACTGTGATTTTGAGCCTAAGGTTGTGTTATTAGTTATTATTTGCGAAAATAGAATGATTAAAGTAATGTATTTTCTAGATAAATTGTGGAGATAATTTAACGTGTATTTTTAGTAAAACAGATGATGAATATGGGTTGACTTATTATTTCAGATGATATAATTATGCCTATTATTCAAATCGTGTGGCATGAGTAAAGTGAATATACTGTGTTGAGTTATTATATATTTATGAGATGTTGGAAATACTGAAATGCATCAAGAATATATATTGTGTGTGATTGTTTAAAACAAAGTTAAATGTGAATGTTATGGTTTGAAAACTCCGGTGGACCATAGTACGCACAGTACTGTTGCACGTGATTTCTAAAGAGCTAGTGCCCCCACACATCTTAGAGAGAGTGTGGAGACGGGATGGTTGATTGTGCTGAGAATGGTAGAATCCCCCTGGAGTCTAGACCAGTATGGGAATAGTCAATTTGACTTACACACTGGAGAAGTTTTTATTGATTTAACTCTAGTGGGCCGAGCAGGGATAAGTCCAACCTACGAATCGCACAACCCGTCATGGGAGGAAGCATGACAGTGTTTATCCATCTGGAAGTGAGTTCTAAATTCATAACTGTAAATTTAACCAACGTATAACATGAGAACAGTGAATGTGAATACAAATTATGTGATGTGAAATGTGGGAACCGATTATGCAATGCGAGATATTATGCGATGCGACATATTATGTGATGAGAAATATATGTGTTGTGAAATACTGGGAAATTTGAAAACTGAGATTATGAAGAGATAGTATTACAAAAATAACAGGGGGTAGAGTAATGCAACAAAGTAATAAGTGTATTACATATTGTAGTATTATATGTATTTGGGGCGAGATAAACTCTCCGCCCGAGGGCTTGTTGAGAAAGGCGAGTGCCCTGATAGGTATCAGATGTAGCCATACTGAGCTGCATAACATATTAGGGCAAAGGAAAGCTACTTGTACAAGCAGGTAATCTTCCCTATCCTTGGAAACCTTCGCTAATAAATAATTGTGTGAATGTGTGTGAATACGAGACAAACTATCCACCTGAGGGCTTACTAATTAAGGTAAGTGCCCTGATGAGCATCAGTTGTAGCCATGCTTGGTTGCATAACATTAATTCAGGTGTAATCCCAAGAAGGGGGTGAATTGAGTATTTTTAAAACCTTTAATATTATTTACCACTTAGTCAAAAAATCTATATGTAACAAATTACTTGCAGTGGTTTGAAACTGATTCAAATAATTATTTCAATGAATTCAATTTTACCCAATTAATTATCAAGTGCGTGTGGGGTTATTCAACATAGACACATGCAAGAAAAGTAATGAAATGCGTTGCGGAAATTGAACGAAGTAAAGGAAGAGAGAAGGCAAACAATTTTTATGAGGTTCAGCCAACCTGACCTACATCCTCGCCTTGAGGAACCCACTCAAGGATTCCATTAAATCCTTATTCCTTTAACCGAGATGGAGCATCCCTTACATCCGCTGCTTACAAGAGACACAACTTCCTCTTCACCCGGTTCACAACCCAAACCATGATTACAATTATAGAATTTCAAATCTGCAAAACAACTTAATATTGCTTCTAACAAAGCTAGTGAGTATAATGGAAAACCTAACACATATCCATATGATGAAACTTGAAGTTCAGTATGTATGTAATGATGTAATCGTTATATGAATGATATGCTTCACAAAATTTCCCTTTGATCCAATCTCCCAAAATAATTATACAAGTAAATGCTTTGGAGAACTTAGGGTTTTAGTTCAACTTGCTAGATGCAAGAATGCCAAATGTGATCTTATTAAAAAAATTTGTCTTGAATATTTTAAAGATCTAGATCAATAAGCTTTATTCCAAATATTCAAAACACAATATGATCTTTGTATATGAATATGTATATATTTAATATGTGTTCCAAAGATGAAAAACCTAATATAATATTTTTTAGAAAAAAAATCCCTCAATAATATATATAGTTATGGGCTCTATGGATATTTAATCAAGTGGTTTTGTAATATCGAAAATATTGAGTCTTTAAATGAATACACACTTGAATCAAAAATATTTAACCAATGGCAAAACTTTTTCTCAAGTAGTGATCTTGCAAAAATAATCTATATGCATATAAGTACACTCAAGATCTATCTCTCAAATAATATTCAATAATAGATATTGAGATGAAAAGCTCTTTTAGAAAAAGTATTAACAAACAAATTGATTTGCCAAACCTCAATACCAAGTTGAATACGCAACAATCGCTAGAGTCCCTTTTGAAGATCAATGTAGTCTTAGCTCAAATTTGAATTATAAGCATTGAAATCCCAAGCAATAATTCAGAAGTATGTTCAATATTCTCCCAAGTTATGCTAAACATTCAAGACTCTTAATCGTATGCCAAAAGTTGGGGCACTAGGGTTTAAATGTTGATTATATAGTTAACCGTGCCCTTGGGATGAGTCCTAACCGTTGGATCAATTTGATTAAAAAATAACTCATGTGTTCTCTCACTTAAAGATTAAATTTTTAATCTTCCCGCAGTTTCAGATGACTGGGGAGTAAGGCTCAGATGACTGAAGTTTCTTAATGCTTTGAAACATTGAACTGGACACGGGGTCAGACGTTTGAAGTTTGGGTTTAGACTTCTAAAGTTACGGGTTTAGACGACTGAAGTCAAGGTTTAGTCTTCTAGTGTGCTTCTACCTATTTCTGTGTTTCTCCAATAAATCTTTAGATGACTGAACTTAATCTTCAGTCTTCTGAAAAAATTCTTCAGATGACTGAGCTTAAACTTTTGTATTCTGAAGTTGAATCTTCAGATGACTGAGCATATACTTCAGTCTTCTAAAGTTGACACTTCAGGCTTCTGGGCATGGACTTCGGTCTTCTGAATAGAACACTTTCTGGATTTTTCCTTTTAGTTTCAAAAATCTATTTTGCTCTCTTTCTTTACTCTTTTATAAAATATTTTTCAGGATTTTAAAAAATCTCTAAGTCCGTAAATATCCCATAAAGATGTTCATGAGATGCATGAGTCCTAAGGTCAGTCTAAGTTATATTTTGAGTTTTGAATTAAATCATATGAAATATGTAAATACATTCAGTTCTAAATACCCATTTCCATGACGTTCTTGAACTTGACGCTTGCATCTCCATTCTTCTACTCTTGTAGTTACATGTATTGTGCCAAGATGTATATACTTTAATCTTCATGGCTTCCATGACTTTCTAGCCTTCCGTGCATGCTAAATATTGTTCCCATTTACAATCTCAATACACAGATCAAATACCAAGTGATTTGTCATTATCAAAACAGAATTGGACTCATAAAGTCAACAATCTCCCCCTTTTTGATGATGACAAATATACGAGCAAAAATATAGAATGGGTTAAGCTTAACAAGGCTCCCCCTCAAATAATGCACAAACACATATGTAGAAATATGAAATATGCTCATACAAAAATTAGTTTTGCCATACATTTTTGCTATAAACTTATATTCTTCTCCCCCTTCTTACATAAAAAAAAAAAAAAGGTGTATAACAAAACATGAGTGGACATAACCTTATATTCTTCTCCCCCTTTAAATCTTGAAGCATTAAACTTATTCGACCGTTAGATTTTAAAAGTGGTACTGTGAACTGTGTCTCCCTGTGTTAATTCAATTTACTTCTCCCCCTTGCAAATGTATAAAGATGTGTTGTTAAATTTAAATTGCAATGTAAATATACACAGTGTGTCAAATTTCATAGACATGGATAAGCAAAAACAGTCACTAAAGTTCAAAAATTATGTGAAGATTAACATGTGTAAGTTAATATGCTCTCATCATGATATGAGTTTAATACCAAATGTGAACAAATGTGATATCAAATGGGTGCAAATGAGCCAAAATTGAAATTTTTAACCAATTATAAATGTTAAGCAATGTTGCTTCCCATGAATTATATCATCTAATATAATTCTAGCAACCTCTCAACTATGCATCAGGCCTAATTCATGCCTAATTTGGATAAACCTATCCTCTGCAAGTGGTTTCGTGAATATGTCTTCCCATTGTTCATCTATGCATACAAACTCAAGTGTCACATCTCCTTTTTGCACATGATCATGAAGAAAATGATATCTTATTTCTATATGCTTAGTTGGTGAATGTAATATCGGATTATTTGAGATTTTTATTAAACTCGTATTGTCACATCTTATAGGAATTGTGTCATAGCTTAATCCAAAGTTTGTTAGTTGTTGCTTCATGTATAGTGTTTGAGCACAACAACTTCTTGCCGCTACGTATTTTTCCTCAACTGTGGAAAGAGCAACTGAATTCTACTTCTTTGAAAGCCAAGAGGCTAATGAATGTCTTAAGAAATGACATGTACCACTTGTGCTCTTCCTATCCACTTTGCTATCAGCAAAATCAACATCTAAATAGCTGATAATCTCAAAAGATGTATACTTAGGATACCATAACCCAAGTTCCACGGTTTTTATCAGGTATCAAAGTATTCATTTGATAGCTAACAAATGTGACTCTCTTGGTGCAGCCTAAAATCTTGCGCAAAAACATACGCTAAACATTTATGTCAGGTCTGCTAGCAGTCAAATATAGTAAGCTGTCGATCATTCCATGATAGAGCTTGACATCTACCGGTATACCTTGTTAATCTTTGTCTAATTTCAAAGAAGATCTCATAGGTGTTCCAAGTATTTTTCCATCTTCCATATTAAACTTTTTGATTAGATCTCTAATGTTGGCATAAGTCTTTATTTGTGGTTCCAAATATGATATCATCTACGTATACTTGAACTAGGAGGATGTCATCTTTCTTAGACTTTATGAAAAGCTTTGTGTCTATCCTCCCTCTAATAAATCCATTATCCATTAGAAATCTTCTTAGTCTCACATACCAAGCTCTAGAAGCTTGCTTTAAACCGTACAAGGCTTTTGTTAGTGTATAAACATGATCTGGATTCTTATGATTTTCAAAGGCTAGGGGTTGTTCTATGTATACCTCTTCACTTATGTAGCCATTTAAAAACGTACTTTTGACATCTATTTGATATAACTTGAAATCCTTAAAAGCAGCATAGGCTAAAAGCATATGAATGACTTCCATTCTAGCTACAGATGCAAAGGCTTCTTCAAAATCTATTCCTTCTTCTTGGTTATATCCCTTAACTACTAGTCTTGCCATATTTCTAACAACTATCCCATGTTCATCTTTCTTACTCTTATATATCCATTTTGTTCCAATAATTGTCTTATTGTTAGGTCTAGGAACTAATGTCCATACTTTGTTTCTCTCAAACTAGTTTAACTCTTCTTGCATGGACACCACCCACGATTTATCCTCAATTGTTTCACTCACATTCCTAGGTTCTTCTTGAGATAGAAAGGCAAAGGATTAATCATATTCCTAAGAGAGGATCAAGTGGCTACTCCACATAATGGTTCACCTATTATTTGATCAATGGGATGATTCTTTATGTACTTCCATTCTCTAGGTCATTCATTAACCTCATTTGCAATTTGATCAATAGACAGTTCCTTAATTTCATTTCTCTTTTCTGAATCATTTTTAATGGACAATTTTTTAAATTCCTTATTTATCTCAATTTCATCTTCATCAGTCCTTTTAAAGAAGGGATTTGACTCATCAAACACTATATGAATGGATTCTATAATGATTAATGTTCATTTTTTTATATACTTTATAGGCTTTACTATCTAAGGCATAACCTAGAAAGATACCTTCATCCAATTTCACATCAAACTTTCATAAATGTTCATTGTCTCTAATCACAAAACATACAACCAAAGACATGAAAATATGATGTGTTTGGTCTATGGCCATTTCATAATTCGTAAGGAGTCTTATTTAGAGATGGTCTAATCAAAACTCTATTTTGAACATAGTAGGTGTTATTTACTACCTCAGCCCAGAAGTACTTAGGTAGTTTATGTTTGTTAGGCATAGTTTTGGCTATTTCTTGTATAAACCTATTCTTCCTTTTGACTACACCATTCTGTTGTGGTGTTCTAGGAGCCAAAAATTTATAAGTTATTCCTAATGAATTGTAGTAGTCTTCCATGCTTTGATTTTTAAATTCTCTAACCCTATCACTTCGGATTTTAGTGATAGTATAACCCTTTTCATTTTGATTTTTCTTACACAAATTTATGAATTCTTCACATGCTTCATCTTTGTGATTTAAAAATAGTACCCATGTATATCTTGAATAATCATCAACTATGACAAATGCGAATGATTTTCCCCACAAACTCTGAATTGGGTTTGGACCAAATAAATCTAAGTGTAGCATTTGAAGTGGCCTAGTAGTGGAGATTACTTTCTTCTTCTTAAAGCTCGTTCTTGCTTGTTTTCCTAGTTGGCATGCATCACATATTTTATCTTTCACGAATTTAGTCTTAGGCAATCCCTTAACTAATTCTTCCTTAACAAGTGTAGATATTAAGTCCATGTTTGCGTGTCCTAGTCTCCTATGCCCAATCCAACTAATCTCATTTATAGCAGAAAAACAAGCGATGTGTTGAGAGGCAAGGTTATCAAGGCTAGTGATGTATACATTTTCTTGACGATCAGCAGTAAACAATATTTTGTTTTCAAATTTGTTCTCTACAATGCATTTGTCATGTTCAAATGAGACTTTATAACCTTTATCACATAGTTGACTTATACTCAATAAGTTTTGTTTCAATCCATCAACTAACAACACATTATCAATGACAAGTGAAGGTTCCTTATCAACTTTACCAAGTCTAATGATTTTACCTTTAGAGTTATCCCCAAATGTAACGAATCCTTCATCTTTGGATATGATAGATGCGAATTTAGCTTTATCTCCCGTCATATGTCGCAAGCATCTGCTATCCATATACCACTTGTTCTTCGAGGAGGACAATCTCAAACACATCTGCAGGACATAATCAGATAACTACTTTTGGTACCCAGATTTTCTTGGGTCCATGGGGGTTAGTACTAGATTCTCCTTTGACTTTCCAGACTTTCTTAATTTTGACATCTTTATTTTTGAAATGACAGTCAAATTTTATGTGAACCAACCTCTTACATTTAAAACATATAATATTTCTATGATAGTCTTTAGTTGGAACATACGATTTTAACTCTCTTATAAAATATCTCATGTAAAGATGTCACTGTTTTAGATTCTCCTTCCCATTAAAACCAAGACCTTCCTTCCCTAAGGAATTTCTTTGAGCTCTTAGGAGTTTTTCAAAATTATATTGACCTTCTGTAAATTAACAAATAATCTTAGATTTATCTTCCAAATGCTTTTCTAATTCCTCAATTTTCAAATCCTTGTCTTTCATGAGAGAGGCATGAGATTCATTTTGACATTCAATTAACTTTGAAAATTCTTTCAATTTTAATTTCAAACCATAATTTTTCTCATTCATTTTCTCAAGCATTTTAATGGTATACATATATTCTTGATGCAATTCATCATAAGAAAGCATGCTATTTTCATTTTATGAATCACTTGAATAGTAAGCTGAAGCAGAACAAAAAGATTGTACCTCATAGTCATCGTGAGCCATTAGAAATAGATTCACAATCTTGTCATCACTGGATTCAGATTCCGAGCTACTGGTACCATGTGTGTCCCAGCCCACCTTTAGAGCCTTTTTCTTCTTTTTCTTAGACACTTTCTTCAGCTAGGGACAATCCAGCTTGATGTTTCCAAATTCTCTACAATTATAAAACATGGGAGGATCATCTTTTTGCTTCCTTCTGCTTAACTCTCCCTTTTCTATTTTTGAGCCTTTGAATTTTTTGGTGTATTTCTTGTTCTTTCTTATAAACTCTCCAAATTTCTTAGTGATGAGTGCCGTGTTTTCATCCGATTCTAAATCACTTCCCTCACTAAAGCAGTAAGATAATTCCTTAAGTGTTATTGCTCTTTTTGCTCTAATTTACTCATTCTTCCTCTCATTAATTACAAGCTCATAGGTGATAAGCAATCCAATTAGTTCATTAACTGCCATTTTCTTGAGATTTCTCCCTTCTACTTTTGCAGTAGCTTTAGGCTCCCAAACTGGTGGTAGTCCCCTAAGTATTTTCTTGATCAACTCATAACTAGGGTAAGATTTACTAAGAGCATTTAAAGAAACTAATGAGGTGTGTCAATCTAAGTTGTACATGATTGCTGAATAGATAGCAGCAAGTCATTTAAATGCTTTATACTCACTAGTGAGCATGTCTATCCTACTATCTTTTACTTCTTTAGTACCTTCATATGTGACTTCTAATTTTTCTCAAAACTCTTTAACAGTGTTACATGTCATTACCCTATTAAACTCATTCACATCTATGCACAGAATAACAAATTCATTGCAGTAGCATTTATTTGCACAGATTTCCAATCCTCTTCAGTATACACATCTTCAATTTTGGGTACATTAACCTTATCAACTACTTCCATAGGGACATGGTTTCCCTTGGAAATAATTTTCCACACTTTTCAATCCACATTTAAAAATGATAGATGCAAGCCTTCTCTGCAGTAGGTTGTAATTTACACCGCAGAAAATAGGTGATCTAGTGGATAAGTGTCCCTCATCGAATAGAGTTACACCAATGTGTGTCATTTGATCTTTTTACAAAAGAACAATTCAGTCTATGTAAACCCACTCTTATACCAAATGTTAATTCAGGTGTAATCTCAAGAGGGGGTGAATTGGGTATTTTTAAAAACCTTTAATATTATTTACCACTTAATCCCAATTTATATCAATTAGTTAACAAATTACTGAGGGGTTTGAACTGATTCAAATTATTATTTCAATGAATTCAATTTACCCAATTAATTATCAGGTGTTGTGGGGTTATTCAACATACGCACATGTAGATAAGTCAATGAAATGCATTATGGAACTTTAAACGAGAGTAAAGGAAGAGAGAGAGAGAGCCAAAACAGTTTTATGAGGTTCAGCCAACCGGCCTAAGTCCTGCCTGAAGCAACCCACTCAACGATTTCACGAAAATCCCTTACTCTTTTAACGGTAGGGGAAATCCCTTAATCAGCTCGCTACAATAAGAGGACAACTTCCTCCTAACCCAGTCAAAACGAAACCGTTTGATTATAATTATGAATTCAACACAATCGCAAAAACAAATCAAATATTACTTCTAACCAAGCTAGGAGTACAATGGAAAAACCTAACACCCTGTGATCCAGATAATGAAAATTGAAGATCAGTATGTATGTAACGAAGTAATGTTATATGACGATAGGCTTCAAAAAATTCCCTTTATCCAATCTCCACAACATAATTATAAAAAGTAAATGCGTGGCGAAAATTAGGGTTTTAGTTCAACTTACTAGATACTAGAATACCAAATGTGATCTTATTAAAAAAAAAAAAATTGTCTTGAATATTATAAAGATCTAGATCAATAAGCTTTATTCCAAATATCAAAAACACAATACGATCTTTGTATATGAATATGCATATATACATATATATATATATATATATATATAATATGTGTTCCAAAGATAAAAAACCTAATATAATATTTTTTAGAAAAAAATTCCTCAATAATATATATTTAGCTACGGGCTCTATAGATATTTAATAAAGTAGTTTTGTAATATCGAAAATATCGAGTCTTTAAATGAATACACACTCGAATCAAAAATATTTAACCAATGGCAAAACTTTTCTCAAGTAGTGATCTTGTTAAAATAATCTATATGTATATAAGTACACTCAAGATCAATCTCTCAAATAATATTCAATAATAGATATTGAGATGAAAAACTCCCACTACAAAAAATAAGGTTATTAGTGACGGTTTTATACCATCACTAATACTCACAAAACCATCACTATTAGTATCAGTGATGGTTCTGTGAGTATTAGTGACGGTTTCAATTTTTCGCTATACATGCCGTTACTAACACTTATTAGTGACGAATTTTTCAAACCGTCACAAATAATAGAGTATTAGTGATAGATTAAAACCATCACTAAAGTCCAACATCCGTCACTATAGATTCTACATCAGATCGACCAAAAATTGTCACTAAAACCATAGTACTAGTGACGGTTTCGAAATCGTCATATTGCTCAATTATTAGTGACAGTTTTAGATTCATCACTATTATTCTATTATTAGTGATAGTTCCAAAACCATCACTATTACTCATTATTAGTGACGATTTCAAAACCATCACTATTACTCATTATTAATGACGGTTTTAAAACCGTAACTATTGGTCTATTATTAGTGACGATTTTAGAACCGTCGCTATTGTTCTACAGAACTGTCACTTATGTATTAGTGACGGTTTTAAACCATCACTAAAGCCATAGTATTAGTGACGATTTTGAAATTGTACAAAGATGCATCAAGGAAATCCGATTAATATTTGATGAGTTGCATTGTCATCTTTTTTTTTTTTTTTCTTTTTTTTTTTTGCATTTTTCAGCAACCTAGAGCCTATGGAATATGTCAGGGTGCATTTTTCAATTAATTGTCACTAGCTTTTACATACCTTCTAATGAGAGGAGTCGCCCGCATCATCAGGATGGGATTGGCGCATCATTTGTTTGATTTGCACTTTTCAATTCTTCATGGCTTGCATCTCCGCTTCCCAGTTCGACATATTTTCTTTCAATTGTTGGTTCTCCGCTTCCACCATTTGCATTCGGATAACCATCGCCTCCTCTCGAGGCTCGGTGGCTCGACGCTCTTGGTCAATCTCAGCACAAGACGCCACACTGAAAGAAGATGATGATGTTGGGGTGATGTATCCACTCCCAAGACCATTCAACCAGCCACCCAATCATTGCCCAAGCACCTAAGTGCAGATCTCGTCATCCGTCATCGACTAACTGCCCTCTGCAACGGGTGCATCCCACAACTCGAGCATCCTTGCCTATTTTCAGTCATGAAAATGATGAAAATGAAGAAATAAGAATACAACTGACGTTTTGAATAAGATAATGAATTAAATAATCTGCTTGACTTACATGTTTCATCTGCGCACCCTAGAACCACTCCCCCGATGTCCTCTAATGTGTTCTCTGATACAGATCCGGCCTTGACTCTAGGTCGCCAGTGATGGGATCACGCTACATTATCATATAAAAGTTCATTAATATGAATTCAGTGGTGTCAATATAAATAACACTTGTCAAGTAATGGTCAGATAGTTTCGTAGCAATTACCTTTCGATGATTGATGAACAATTTCAAGCCACCACAATGCGTCGTATCTAGTTTGCTCCAATTCACAGCATTTTTTTCACATATAGCCAACAAAATAAATGTAATGACTTTTACTATTCACATAAATATGAAAAAGTACTTATTGTAATTAATAGAAACACATCACCTGATAGTTAGGGTCACGAAAATGGCGACACACCACCCGCCAATCCTCTAGGGAGATCTTATCATATTTGTGCGCTTCTGCCTCATCTCCCATCTCGCTAAAATGGTTGCGCATTTTTCTGCGATAGGTCTTAAACTGAGAGCACAACTGCATGTTCATTGCCTTTTTGACATGGTCTGCGGTGAAAATGTCCATATCAAACTCTTCCTACATATGAAATATATATTGAATGTTAGAGAATATTTTGGGTAATATATTAAAAGTGAAAGAAATGTTTTAGGGTTACTTACCAAGGTGTGCTCATATAAAACCAAGTGCTGAGCCTCCGTCACCTTTGGCCAGGTGAAGCAAGTGACTGGAGCATATTGGCGACATATAATGCCAAGCTCCTGTGTCTAGGTTGTGCACCAATCCTCAAGCGGGGCTGTAAAGCCTGGAGGAATGTCAATATGGATCTGCCACCCAGTCCTCTCTAGGTGCTTCTTTAGCGCAATGTTCTTTGCTGCACCATGGCCTGCACTCGTCTACGTCACAGAGGTCGATGCTGAAAGAAAAGTTAAAGAACAATAAGATAATCATACACGTGAAATGATAGTAAATATATTATTCTAAATCAAATACTCGTAACCTTACCAACACTGCTCATTATGGATGGCAACTCACCCTGGGCTTGATCCCTAACTGATGGATCCATGTCAGGCTGGGGTCCTGAGGGCTCAGATGGTGCCGCATCAGCCCCGACGTGCTCAGTCGCTCTCGAGGATGATCAATCATCCTTGCGGGATGATGTCGTCGATAGCCTAGACTAAAGTAAATGACGACGACCTCCTAGTGCCATGTCTGCAAAATAATTCACAAGAAAATATAAGAAGATTGGATATTAGATGGATGCATAGTAAATATATTTTCACTTATTTTCACATGTCAAATACATGGTGACAACATAACACGCTTACCCCCTATATGTCCTCAATATTAGTATCATCCTCACTTTCTAGAGTGTCTTCCTATTCACTGCAGTACTCAACCATAGTTTCATCTTCCCCATCAATTTCATCACTATCGATGAAGTTAACGTGTACAAAGGGTTCAATTCTAATGTCAACAGTTCCTACGTGCTCTGCCATGGCACCAACCCTATTTAATGGTATAGGATCGGCTCCTTCCTCGGCAACATTGATAGCAGATTGCGTTGCTACGAGATCAGATCGCTGATCTTCTTGGAAAGCATCATTGCTGACACTCTTCTCCCCATTTATGACTTCTGTAATATCATACACCCTTTAATTTTGTGTCCTTAAGGTATAACACTTGTTCTACCTATGTCACAAGCACAAAAGGGTCATTTTGATACCATGTTTTACTGAAATTGACACTATTAAAGTAGGCATCCATATTTATCCCACTCTTTTTATTGCTAATGTCCCACCAAGTACACTTGAAGATGTGGACAAGTCTGTTAGCTCCATAATGAAGCTCTATAATGTCATCCAACACACCAAAATAGTCAATTTCCTCATCTCCTTCTGTGTCTAGTACCGTAACTCTACAATTTTGGGTTCTTCTATGCAGTTTGAGGGACTTCGCATGAAAACGTAAGCCATTGACAATGCAACCGCTGTAAAGGTTAACTCGTTGATCGGGACCACATGCCAACGCATACAAATCTTTACTTGTTATTCGTTCTCTATTATAATACATGACTTTCATCTATTAATTACAAAGGACTTTAGATAAGTAAACCATCAATATTGAAAATGTATATTGTAGTGAACTTAGGCAATAGTTGTTACTTACACAGCACCCAAACCAATTGATAAATTCCTTCTTATGTCTTTCATCAACATTCCTTTCATTTTGAGCCAAAAGTTCAGCTTTATGTTCGCTATATGCAACAATAGTACATGTTAATGTCAACTAAGTATATATTCATATGTAAATACAATACAAAGTAAGGAGTTTTGAACCATGTACTTGATATATGGAATAATTTCATCACAATTATTGAGGACGTAAAAATGTCCCTTTCGTGGGTTGTCCATATCAATGAAATCATAAACCCGTGCACCGAACGACCGAACATTTCCTTGAAATATAAAGCTCCTCGATTCTTCATCTATGGCATCAATAGCATGAACGTCTGCATTTCGCTCCTCACGAGTGAACCTTGTTTCAATATCATGTAGATACATTGAGCAAAATGCAAGACATTCACGGTTAATGTATGCCTCAATGATTGAACCTTCCGATCGTTCCTTGTTGCGCACATACCCCTTCAAAGTGGATAAAAACCTGTGCATTTTACACAGCATTAGTGACTTGTACACACAAAAAAAAAAAAAAAAGCAAGGAAATCACAAGAACATTGTAAGACTTTATAATTTAACTATCAATAGGATACATCCAACGATATTGGACTGGTCCTCCAATTATGGCCTCCATTGATAAATGGACGGCTAGGTGGACCATCAAATCAAAGAATGCTGGCGGAAATATTTTCTCTAGCTTACATTGTATGATCACAATGTCCTCTACTAACCGTTCAAGTACGTTTACGTTCAATTTCTTGGAGCACAACTGTTGAAAGAAGATCCCCAATTCAATCAGCACTAAGCGAACATCTTCGGTCAAGTGTCCACGAAGGAAAACGGGCATAGCTCATTGCAAAAGGATGTAACAGTCATGACTTTTCATTCCTAACATCTTCCCTTCCGGATGTGCTTATGCATCAAGATATGTTCGATGCATATCCATCAAGGAACTTTACTAATTTCAACCATTCGAAGAAATTATTCTTCTCATCTTTTGAAAATGTGTAACAGGCTGATGGCATGAGAAGTTTGTCCCCATCACAAATCAGATGCAACTCAGGCCATATTCCCACATCTTCTATATCCCGACGAGCATTTGTGTTGTCCTTTTTCTTCCCATTTATATCCAACAATGTACAAATGACATTCTCAAAAATGTTCTTCTGGATGTGCATAACATCCAAGTTGTGGCGTAATGGAAGATCTTTCTAGTATGACAACTCGAAGAAGATGCTTCTCTTTGTCTAATTTAACTCCCACTCAGCACGTTTTTTTTTTCTACTATTAGGTGATTTCCCAAATTTCATATCTCTAATCAACCTCAGCTGGTTTAATATCTCTTCCCCACTTAGTCAGTTTGGTTGCAACCTTCGTTCAGGTTTTCCATTAAAGCTTCTGACACTACGAGTCCTCCAAGGATGTCCAGGTCGTAAAAAACGACGATGACACATAAAACATAACTTGTGTCCATGCTTTAAGGATAAGGACCCAGCATCCTTATTACACACTGGGCATGCTAAGTAACCTTTTGTGCTCCAACCCGAAAGATTTCCGTAAGCGGGGAAATCATTAATTATCCACAAAAGTACAGCATGCATCCGAAATGTTGTCCCGGTTTCCACATTAAATGTCTCCACTCCTTTTTCCCATAGTTCTTTCAACTCATCAATTAATGGCCTCAAGTAAACATCAATATCATTACCAGGTGCCCTTGGTCTAGGAATAAGTAGAGACATATAAATGAAGGGTTCTTTCATACATCGCCATGGCGGTATATTGTATGGCATCATCATAACTGGCCATATGCTATACAGGTTGTTCATGTTACCGAAAGGATTGAACCCATCTGAAGCAAGGCCAAGTCTTATGTTGCAAGGATCACTAGCAAACCATAGATGCATTTTATCAAACTCGGCCTAAGCTTCGGAGTACGCTGGATGGCTAAGGGTGTTTCCATTTTGAAGATGTTTCTCTTTATGCCATCTCATATCTGTAGCAGTCTTTTTGCACATATACAGTCATCCGCGAGATTAATGGACAATATCACAAAACGTTTTGGGGGATCTTTTTACCCTTCTTCTGATTAGTTGTATACCTCGGTTCACCACATTTTAGACACTCATTCGCATTTTCATATTCGCCATAAAAGAGTGCACAGTCATACCTACACGCATGTATTGTAGTGTAACCGAGACCCAATTCACGCATGTATGTCTTTGCTTCATAAAAGGACTTTGGAAGTGTTTTACCATCAGGCAGTGTCACTTAATGAGACTTAAATGCATATTGAATGCGCTCTGAGATAACCCATGCATTGTCTTTGCATAAAGCAACTTTATCAGGAACTCTAATTTTAAGAACTTTGTACAGTTTGAATATAGGGGCACCCGTGCATCCCTCACGAGATTAGCAAATGGTTTACCAAATTGATTTAACGTACTAGGATCGTAAGGTATGGTACCTACTGAAGTAGATTCATCACCAGTACGCAACACACTGACCTCTTCCGTGTCCACTGCAATCCCCATTTGTAAGTGACCTAACATTTCGATTAACCCTTTCGAACGTGTATCACCACCTACTATATTTGCCCCCTCATCTTCATCTTCATCATCATCGCTCTGAACTGCGTAATCTTCACCGTGGAACACCCATCTTATGTACCTTTTCTCCATTCCAAAGTCTAATAAATTTGAATGGACCAGATCAATGTGTTTGAATGTTATGTTTTTGCATTTCTTGCAAGGACACCTTATTCTACTAGCACCGTCAGCATGAGGACGCGCGAACTCTATGAAATCATGTACCCCTGTCATGTATTCTGGCAAAAACCTACCCTGAGCATTCATCCAACTCTTATCCACGTTCATTAATTCCCTATAACATGTTCAAGTAAATGGTGTTGATTACATTTTCAGAATGTTTATGATGCATGCATTATGAATCCTATAATCAACCACCTTCCGTCTAAAGGGTATGGATCCTATCCCATTTAGGAATGCTGTAATTACATTGCGATCAATCGCTCAAATTCCATTGTCGTAGTCATTATAAATTTCAATAGCATCTCCCCATGGCTCTCCAAGTACACGAGATGGGGGAAGTGCACATCACCTGCTAGTTTTCCATCACTAACAAGTTGTCACCACACCCTACTATGCACCTAGAGAACACAAGTACAGACGCGATGGAAATATATAATGACAATGACGAAAGCATGAACGATGACAAGAATGTAAATACAACTTTCTAAACTGTCCACATTAGACAATTCAATAATGGTTGAAATACATACATGACTAATCGTAAATGAAACAAATAATCGACATGTTCAATTGATTATTAGTCTACATAATATGACTAATAATCAATTGAATTTTAACAATTGATTTGTCCCATTTGTACGATGATGCATGAATGTATAGTAACCATTCTTGAACGGGTCTAAGCTTCAATGCACACATGAAATGACAATAATTAATTTTCCATAAGGAGCCCATGATAAGTAGGCAAGGCATAAGCCTTATGGCATTAAGGTGTAAACCTTTTGAGAATTTCAATTTTTAGATAAAAATACATAAATAAATTACATGTACTTTAAAAATAGGGAAAAAACTACATAATTATAAATGCAATGTAAAAAATAAATAAACTTTTTAAACGATTTTTTAGTCATTCAAAATAGTAACTTAAATTCATTAAGTAAATCAAGCCAAGAGAAAGTTATAAAATTGCAAAGTTCATATTACTTTCAAGATTTATGATAGAACTCCCAGTTATTCCTATATTGTTTCCAAATATCATCCAACAATAAACCTCCACCTCAGTCAAAACTCAAATCATCACTTTCTGAAACATATCTCCCCATTTCTTAACCTCCTTTTCTTTCCTTTCCACATTGATGCATCCAACCTCCTTCTTAATAGGACAATCTCATAAAAAAGCAATCTCCCACCACAGTGGTTTAAGCAAGGAGATTCTTTTTCCCCCATTTTTATTTGTTTCTTATGGAAACTAAATTAGAGGAACCAACCAGTTATATTATTGTTTTTATAACAACAATTTTTTTTTTATTTTTTTATTTTTTATAATTTATGGAGGTCTCTCAGATTTACCCCCTATTCCTTCCTTATACTAATTTGTTCTTAGGTAATGGCTCTCGAATTTGTTTTAGGGGAATGGTTCTCAAATTTGTTTACGGGAAGATGTCTGGGTGGGTGGTAATGCTTTGTCTATTTCTTTTCCTCGCCTTTACTGCGCAACTTCTAGGCACAATGATGTCATCTCCACTTTTCAGACTTCTGATGATCATACACCTCTGGACCTCCACTTTTGTAGAATCAAATAACTCTTAAATGATAAGGAGGTGGAGGAGCTTTCTTCTTTTGTTGATATTTTGGAGAACTTTTGTCCTTCTTTTAGGCAGATAATCATTCTTGGTCCTTAGATTCTTCTTTGTTTGATCTTTTGATAAGTGCTAATATCTCTTTTCCATTCTATAAAAGTATTTCGAAGGCCAAAGCTGGTTGTTCTTAACAGAGTTAATGCCAACGATTTCAAAGAACAACAATTTGTTGTAGAGCTAACACCAACAATTTGTTGCAGAGTAGGAGATCTTTGAAGGCACTTTCTCCTTAGCGTGCCCATTCTGTTTTGACAATTTAGAATCAACTTATCTTTTTTGGCAGTGTGCCTTAGATTGGAAGATGCGGAATGAACTTTTTGGTCTTGTGGGATTAAATTGGGTTTTTTGGAATTTGGTGGAGGATTTGTTGGTTATTTCCTTCTTTGGTTTTTGTAGAAGCAAGGATGCAAATGCTTTGTGGAGATGTGCAGTTTTTGCAGTTCTTTGGGGATTATGGTTGGAACAAAATGCAAATATATTTACAGGGAAAAAGTTGAATCCCTTTTTGTTATGGGATAATATCCTTTATTCAGCATTGGTTTCATGTGCTAGTTGCTTCAAAGGAGTGAGATTCTTTTTTGTTATGGGATAGTATCCTTTATGAAATTTTACATAAGAGTATTATGAGGGTCCTCTTTGGAATCATAATTTTATTTTTATGTGTATGGTGAACTTGAACAGGCGTGCAGAGGGAGTGTGTTGGATCCAAGGCTGAATGTATGTGGACATGTAAGCTCAACTGTGGGAATTTGAAGAGCATCATCAGTGACACAAAATTAATCTTACAATGGAGCAGCGAGAGGCTGGAGGTGTGGAGTCAAGTCATCTATGGAGCTGGGGATGACTAATGCTTGTGGCTGTGGTCCGTGGAGCCTAGAGGAGACGACAACTTGAGCTGGGGATCGTTAGCACTTCGTAGGCTTGCAGCAACGGCAAGTCCGGCACGTAGCAGTGCACTAGAGGAGAGGAGAGGATTGAGATTTGAGAGAGTGAGAGCTGAGAGGTCAAAGATGAGCGAGGAAAGGGTAAAAGCCACGGCACGGGTTAGGGGCCATTAGGGTTTTTTTGGAACTAAAGTCTGAAGTAGTAGTGACGGTTTCAAAACCATCACTAATACACTTAACTATTTCTTTTGTAAATTTTAAAAAAAAAAAAAAAAAAAAAAAACACTAGTAGTGACGATTTCAAAACCATCACAAATACCCCATTATTAGTGATGGTTTTACCAAACCGTCACTAATACCCTTAACCATTTTTTAAAAAAAATTTTGAAATAAAATACTAGTAGTGACGGTTTCAAAACCGTAACTAATAATCCCTTATTAGCGATGGTGCTACCAAACCGTCACTAATACCTTTAACTAATTTTTTTAAATAATTTATTTAATAAAAACACTAGTAGTGACGGTTTTGAAAACCGTCACTAATAACCTTAACTAATTTTTTAAATAAAAACACTAGTACTGACGGTTTCAAAACTGTCACTAATACCCACTTATTAGTGATGGTACTCCCAAACCATCACTAATACCCTTAACTATTTCTTTTTTAATATTTTTTAAATAAAAACACTGGTAGTGATAGTTTCAATACCGTCACTAATACTCCCTTATTAGTGACGGTTCTTTCAAACCGTCACTAATACCATTAACCATTTCTTTTTTAATATTTTTTTAAATAAAAACACTAGTAGTGACATTTTCATAACCATCACTAATACACTAGAATCGTCACTAATATTTTTTTGGTAAAATTTTCATGCGGAAATTGTTTACTCTGCTGTTTTTAGTAATGAAAGTATTAGTGATGGTTTTAAAACCGTCACTAATAGTGTCGTATTAGTGACGACTGCTAAAACCGTCACTAATGCTTAAACTATTAGTGACGGTTCTTAAAAGCCGTCACTAATACCAACTTTTAGTGACACTAATACTTTCGTCACTAAAAACCAGTTTTTTTGTAGTGTCTTTGAGAAAAAGTATTAACAAAAAAATTGATTTACCAAACCTCAATACCAAGTTGAATACACAACAATCACTAGAGTGCCTTTTAAAGATCAATGTAACCTTAGCTTAGATTTGAAGTATAAGGTTTGAAATCCCAAACAATAATTCAGCAGTATGTTCAATGTTCTCCCAAGTTGTGCTAAACGTTCAAGACACTCAATCGTATGCCAAAAGTTGGGGCACTAGGGTTTAGATGTTAATTATATAGTTAACCTTGCCATTAGGATGAGTCATAACCGTTGGATCAACTTGATTAAAAAATAACTCACGTGTTCTCTCACTTAAAGATTAAATTTTTAATCTTCTCGCAAGTTTAAACGACTGAGGAGTAAGGCTCGGACGACTAAAGTTCCTTAATGCTTCAAAAAATTGAACTGGACACAGGGTCAAACGCCTGAAGTTTGGGTTCAGACTTCTGAAGTTACGAGTTCAGACGACTGAAGTCGAGGTTCAGTCATCTGGTGTGCTTCTACTTGTTTTTGTGTTTATCTAATAAATCTTCAGATGACCAAACTTAATCTTTGGTCTTCTAAAGAAATTCTTCAGATGACTGAACTTAAACTTCAATCTTCTAAAATTGAATCTTTAGATGACTGAGTGTACACTTCTGTCTTCTGAAGTTGACACTTCAAACTTCTAGGCAGGGGCTTCGGTCTTTAGAACAAAACACTTTCTGGATTTTTCCTTTTAGTTTTAAAAATCTTTTTTACTCTCTTTCTTTGCTCTTTTATAAAATATTTTCCAGGGTTTTAAAAAATTTTTATGTTCATAAATATCCCCTACAGATGTTCATGAGATGCATGAGTCCTAAGGTCAATGTAGGGTATATTTTGAGTTTCGAATAAAATCATATGAAATATGTAAATACATTCAATTCTAACTACCCATTCCCATGACGTTCTTGAACTTGCTGCATGCATCTTCATTCTTCTACTCTTTTAGTTCCATGTATTGTGCCAAGATGTATATACTTTAATTTTCATGGCTTCCATGATTTTCTAGCCTTTCGTGCATGTTCAATATGTTCCTATTCACAATCTCAATGCACAAATAAAATACCAAGTGATTTCTCATTATTGAAATAGGATTGGACTCATAGAGTCAACACATAAGGTATTAGAGCAAAGGGGTGCTATTTGTATGGGCGGGTAATCACCCTAATCCTTGGGAAACTGTCATTAATAAAATACGCTGCCTGTGTATGAATAGGGATAGAGAATGATTTCATAATTGTGGATTAATTTGTAAATGATGATTATATTTTGTACACAAACCTCGTGATAGCCACACATTAATATTAATCTATTTCGTCTTACTGAGATGTGTCTCACCCGATATGAATTTCATCTTTTTCTCGACCTCCGCATGATCGAGCTTAGTGAGCTCGGGGCTGGTCTAGCAGTTTAAAGAGAGAGAGAGAAAGTATAACTTTGGATATATTTTTGGGTTGTATTATATTTATGATTTCTGAGTTGTATATTTGTAAATACTAGATGTTGGAGAATACTTTTTTGGGATATATATTTAGAACTCTGGTATGTTATAAAGGATGTTAGGTTTTTTTTTTTTTTCACTGCGTAATTGATCTTATAGTATCAAATACAAATAAATGGAACATATGGCACCTGGGCCCCACTTGGCGGGTTCAAAGCGTCACAAGCGAACTCATTCTTCTCTTGTATTTCAAGTGTGTGTGTGTGAATGTGTGTGTGTGTGTGTGTGTTTTCAATATTTGTGTAAATCATATATGTGGTAATGTTGATTGTTTAAACGAATTTTTTTTTTATATGAAAGCATGACTTTTGTGAAGAAAGATGTCATCTAGGATGTGTCTAGTGGTAAGTCATGGTTTAATTCATGAAAAAATTACATTAGATTTCAATAAATTTGCATTTTTTATTAAAAAAAAAAAAGAAGCATGCAAACAATCAATTAACTTGCAACTACAGTCGACCAACCCCCTCAGTATTCGAAAAGTAGTTTTTGGCTACAAGTCGATGGTCGACCAGCCTATTTAGATGCCAATTATATGGCCATTTTCTCTAGATTTTTTGGATTTTTAATAATGTTTATAGTTTAAACACTCTTTAAAGTATATGGTCAAGTTTAAAGATGATTTGATATAGTTTCATTGGTTTTCCATTAAAAAAAAAAAAAAAAAAAGTCGAAGCTTCATCTTAGAAAGGGTTTTCAAAGGATTTCAAGCGTCAAGTTTTAAAACAAAAATTCTAGTGTATGCCCTTGATGTGACTTATGGGCATTCTCAAAAGTCTTCAAGTTTTCTAAAAACAAGTTTTCAAGGCGACTTTGTGGTTCTCCCACCAAAAATCCATACCTTTTCAAAGTTTAAGCAAGTAAATGACATTTTTCAATATAATCACCCATAAAGTGGTTTAAGGGTCAAAGAATTTTGCATTTTCAAACTTAAACTTCAAATCTTTATTTTGCATAGAATTCATTGGAAAGCCAAAATTTTAAAACAAAAAAAAATGAATATTTTCAAGTGATTTCAAGGATTCATCAAAATATTCTCTAGAACCAAATTTGGAAATGTTTGATGAACTACACACTACTTGATTCCACTCTAGAGGATATCTAAACAATCTACATATGTAGACTCAACCATAATAACAATAAAAAAATAAAAATAAATAAAAAGAAAAAAAAAACATAAAGCTTTTTTTCCTTTCTATTCCTTCTTTCATTTATTTTCCTTTTTGTGCATGAATATAATGTGTGTTTATTTTGAAAGGGCATAAAGTAGTAGAGTTTTCATGGGGTTAAGTTCTCTGCATACACTCTAGGAAATCCTTTTCAAAAGAAGCCTAAGGTCTAAAATTTTTTTTGCAAAAGAAATAAAGAAAGGAAAAGTTTTAGCAGGCGGTCGATCGACCTCTGTACATGGTCGGCCAACTATTGTTGTAACTTGTTCTTTTCCTTTTTTAAGCCTTTTTTAAGTGACATTTTATTTGTAAAATTGATTTTGAAATTAGACACACACACACACACACAGAGAAGATAAGTACAGTAATCATTCTTGGAATGAGTGTAATAGGTTTTTAAGTCTTTAACTTTCATTTAAAGGAATTTTAAATGATTAGTCCCTATTCACAATGGTACTACTCTCAAATATTTATCTTTTTTAAAAAAATTACCTTTTCAAAACAAAATTGAAGTGGCAACTCTATTTTTTAAACCAAATAGGTAAGTTAGAAAACCAATGGTTTGGTTATCTACACTTACTTGATTTTCAACTAGTTACCAAATATGTTAGCAACCATAACGGGCTACTTGAGCCTAGTGTGAACAGACATAAAATAAATTATAGGGTCAGAATACAATCTATTCTCTCTAGCTCACAAATAGGATTCTATTATAATTCCTAGCAAAAACCTGTTGACTTTTTGTTTTACAATATCGAAGAAAATCTTTATGCTCAATATTCTTGATATGATAACTAGCATATTTATAAAAACCATAAAGAATTTACATTGAAAACACTTATTTATGTCCATTCTTACTTTCTAGATAGAAATGCATCTTACATGCAAAATTATTTTTTTTCAATTTTTTCTGCAAGAAGGTAGCAACCTTATTATCTTAATTACATGCAAGAGTTTTTTTTTTTTTTTTTTTGCAATTTTTTTAGTAAGAATGTAAGAACCTAATTAAGAATACAATTTTTGTTTAGCTCAAATGCAAAAACTACTTCTAATAGAGGAAGAAATCTTGCATGTCCAATCCAAATTCATTTTTATCATGTGATATAAAATAAATTCTATGGGTCAAAATACAATCCATCCCCCTACTTTGTGCGATTGGGATTCTATCATAGTCAAAGAAAAACATGTTGACATCTTGTTTAAATGATAAGTCAGCTAACCTTTTTTTGTATTTTTTAAAAAATTAAAATGAAAAGTAGAAATTATTTTCCATGACTAAACGAGCCCTTTGACTTTCAATATTTAGATATGGTTTTGATCAAAGTGCTACATATATAATTGAAAAACGATGTGTCAGAAAAAAGAAGTCAAAAAAAAGTTAGTAATAATTACTATTTAAGTTTTTAATAAAATTTTTAAAACTT
This sequence comes from Malania oleifera, assembly GCF_029873635.1. Classification (NCBI taxonomy): domain Eukaryota; kingdom Viridiplantae; phylum Streptophyta; class Magnoliopsida; order Santalales; family Ximeniaceae; genus Malania; species Malania oleifera. The sequence goes on from NC_080417.1 coordinate 87,570,778, forward strand.
CTAATTGTTGATAATTCCACTTGTAAAACTTGTCCCGCATTGGAAAAAGTGAGTATTTTATGAGTGTTTATATAAATGGTGTAGCCCAAGACCCAATAGGTTTAAACTTTTGGGTCAAGTTGGTGTTCATTCATGTGTATCAAGCACATCTTTAGACTCCTCCAATGCTAACAAGTGGTATCAGAGCCAACGGTTCATAACGCTGGGTGTGAGAGTGTGTGACCGAGGTTAAGAAGGATCATCTAAGCTGTCAAGATGGATCCAAATTTGGTCAAGACATGGAAGGTAGGATTGGTTTGGAGGCACCATTTGGAATACAATCTGAGACACGTAAGATAACTCACTTGAGCAAACTGTTGGAGAATTTTTTCCATAAGGGAGATGGCTTCCGTTCAAGGGGGAGCAGTTGGAACTCACAAGTGAGGGGGAGATTGTTGAAAATTCCACTTGTGAAGTTTGTCCCACATTGAAAAAAGTGAGTGTTTAATAGGTGCTTATATACATGTTGTAACCTAAGATCTAATAGGCTTAAGGTTTTGGGTCCAATTGGTGCTCACCCATATTTATCAAGTACAGCTTTGGACTCCTCTGATGCTAACACTAATATGTAATTAACATCCATTTTAGACAAAAATAAGGAACGTAATCAAATATAGCAACATAACATGCTAATTCTAATGGATGTGAGGGTTTTTTTTCATAATTTTGTTTATTGAGGTGATTATGATTGGCTTAGAAAACAACATTTTTCTTTATTAAATAAACTTACTTAATTATCTTCATGATTTATCTATTCAACATTGATGCCATACTTTTATATGACTTCTTTTATTGTAATAATTTATAACATAAATAAATGTTTTTAATGTAAATTCTTTATGTTGTCAACATAGATGTGCCTTTCACATGCAAAGTCAATTCTAATAAAGTTTTCAAACTTTTTTTTTGTTTACAATATAAAATGTATTTTTATCATATGATATAAATTGAATTCTATGGGTTAAATACAATCTATTCTCTCTAGCATGCAAATAGGATTCTATTATAGTCTGTCAACATTAGACTCGAGTGACCTATTTTGGTTGCCAATTAGAGAAAACCAAATAAGTAAGATGATCCAAACCATCAGCTCCTTTACCTTTTTTTATTTTTTCATAAAATGGAATTTGGCACTTCATTTTAGTTTTTGAAAAGGTAAAATAAAATAGAACTTCTTTTTAAAAAGGATATTTTCTCACGAAGTACCATGTGAATAGCAAAGGTAGACTTTGAAACCTTCTTTGAATGAGGTTTAAAAGATTTAGCACCCAAAGGCACCCATTCTAAGAATAGTTACTCCACTTGCCTTATGTGAATATATGTATTTCCCATTTTGACATTCAAATTTTGAGAAAAAAAATGTTTGAAATTGAGGAAAAATTCACTTGCAGCATCTATCAATCAATTGCCTACTACAACTTTCTTTTTTATTTGGTTTTTACGAATCGAGCTTTTGGCTCTTAACCTCTTTTGAAAAAGGTTTTCATAAAGTCTATGCAAAAGGTTTTGACCCATGGAAACTCTACTACTTCCATACCTTAAAGACTCTTAGATAATCACACAAGAACAAAGTAAAGAGAGAAGAAAGAGAGAGGAGAAATTTGGTTCTTAGAAGTTGTGACTAAGTCTACCAAAGTAGATTGTTTATATATCATCCATGAAGGAATCAAGCCAATTATAGTTTGAAAATCACTTTAAAACACTTGTACTTGAAACTTTTTGACGTTTATGTTGAAAACCATTATTTTTTGTCAAACTTTAATTTTTTGATGAAAAATCTATAAAACAGAGACTAAAATAAAATTTAACTTTAATAAAAATCATTTTTCCATCCTCAAACCACTTCATCGATGATTGCTTTAAAAAAAATGTTACTTTTCTTTCTTAAACTTGAAAAGGATGTGAATTTTTTGTGAGAGAATGACAAACCTACGTTAAAATTTGATTTAAAAAGTTTTGGAGATCGTCCAAAAGCTATGTTATGGATGTATGACTCCAAAAAATTACAAAAAAACTTGTTTTTTAGTGGCAAATTTATTAGTGACTGATTCAATTTTGTCACTAAAAGTGGGTATTAGTGATAGTTTTAGTAACCGTTACTAATATGGTACTATTAGTGACGAAATGAATCCGTCACTAATACATTTGTCACTAAAAACCGAAAAATATTGCAGGAAAATATTTTTTGGGTAAAAATTATCCCGGGAAAATATTAGCGACGATTTCTACGGTATTAGTGACGAATTAAATCCGTCACTAAAAGATATTCACTAGTAACGATTAAATAACCGTCACTACTATAATTTAAAAAAAAAAATTTGTTTCAGACCGTTAGTGACGAATTTGTATATTCATCACTATTGGCATATTATTAGTGACAGATTTTGAAACCGTCACTAATACTTCCCTTATTTTGAAATAAATAAAACTTTTTATTTCAAAGTTTTAGTGACGAATATACAAATTTGTCACTATTTTCCCCTTATTAGTGACGGATTTGAGAACTGTCACTAATACTTTCCTTATTTAAAAAATAAAAATAAACATTTTTTGTTTCAGACTATTAGTGACAAATTTTTATATTTGTCACTATTGGCCCCTTATGAGGGATGAATTCGAGAACTGTCACTAATACTTCCCTTATTCTTAAAAAAAATAAAAAAAATTCTTACAAAGTAGTAGTGACGAATATAAAAATCCGTCACTATTGGTCCATTATTAGTGACGGATTTAAAAACCATCTCTAATACTTCCCTTATTTTGAAAATAAAAAATAAAAAAACTTGTTACAGAGTATTAATGACGAATATACAAATTCGTCAATATTGACCTCTTATTAGTGACGGATTTGAGAATTATCACCAATACTTCCCTTATATTTTTTTTAAAAAAAATATTAAACACTATTAGTGATGAATTTAAGATTCGTCACTAATAGTCTGGCACTGAAAAACCACACGCAGATTCCCCAATCTGTAGATTGCTTTCCCTCCAAGCTTTTTATTTCCCTCCATCTCTCTATCTCCCCCTCTCTCGATCTTCATCTCTTTGGTCTCTCTCTCTGTCTCTCCATCTCTTAATCTATCCCTCTCTCAATCTTCGTCTCTCTGGTCTCTCTCTCTGTCTCTCCATCTCTCAATCTCTCCTTCTCTCTTCGTCTCTCCGGTCTCTCTCTCTCTCTCTCTCTCTCTCTCTCTCTCTCTCTCTCTCTCTCTCTCTCTTCATCCCTCAATCTCTTCAGTCTCTCTCTATCAGTCTCTCCATCTCTTCGTCGCCGCCGTCGACACTCTGGGTCCGTCCCCTTCGCCAAGGAGATCAACCGCCGGATCCAACCTTCAAGGTATGTTTCTAGGAATACTCGTAATTTATTTTTGTGTTTTTAATTATAAAAATTTCACATTCTTTTTATGACTTTGAAAATTCGAAAGTCATATTTTCATTATTGCTATAAATTCCAACTCTTGCTTTGCATATTGAAGTATGGAATCTGAATACTAGATTTCAATTTGTGTATATTATATATAAAAGTTATTTTAAATTCACAAACATTCAAGCTAAAAAATAAGCTAAAATTTTTATAATTCTCTAAAAATCTAAAACTAAAAAAAAAAAAATGTAGCTAAATAGGCCCATAAGCAATCTAAAAAAAATTAAAATATGATTTTTGACCTTTTTGTACAAACTTTTAAAATTAAGATAAGCCTCAAATTGATAAAAGAACCACATTATGTTTGAATTTATTTGAATTTAGAATAAATTTAATAAATTTTTAATATTTTTATATTTTGTTTTATTCAAATTGCCACATACTCGAATCTAATGCCTAACATGCATGCTCCCAAATACATTGCAAGTACATAGTAAATGCTCTCTTAAATGACAACAAATGAAAGTTAGTTTGTTCTCATATAATGCATACGTTTAGCAACAAAAATAATAAGAACCCAAACCTTAAATTCCACTAGGCGAAGGTCAGTACATGAATCATTTTTTGTCAATTTATAAAATCATTGGGCAATTAATTCTGACAAATTAAGGACTATTAAATCATTATTTGCTACCTCATTATGAATTATTTTAAATATACTTGTACCTTTTACACAACCTTTCACATCAGGGGTGTAAGTGAGTCAAACTTACTCATAACGTACTTTGACTCGACTTGTCTCCTAACTTGACTAGACTCGATTCTACTCGAGTTTGAACTACTCGCAGTAATTTAATGAGTTGAGTTCGAACTCAATAATAGTACTTGAGTCAAGTTTTGAGTTTAATCAAGTTTTTTAATTTTATATTTTATATATTATATAATAAACATTTTATAAATATATTTATTATTATATGTGCATTATATATATTTATATATGTATTTAATTTTAATTTATAATCGAGTGGAGCTTGAGTTTTATGATCTTATAGTCAAGTCCAGTTCGAGTTTTACAATTATGAAATTGATCAAGTTCAAGTCAAGTTTTGAACTTAATATTTTCGAGTCGAGTTGAGTTCAAACATTTTATTGTATCAACTTGACTCGACTCGACTCAAATACAGTCCTATATCACATTAACTAGTTTATTGCTTTTCATTGGTATACTGTTTGACTAGCATTGTACGTATATGACTCCCAATGACTTTTTTAAAGTACCTTTTACAAAGAAACCATTAGAAAGGAGTTCCTTTAAAAAAAAAAAAAAAAATTTACTATGTTGGTTTGATAGAAAACTAGACATGTGTTTTTAGAAAATATAATTAATGCATTGTAGTTTTGTAATTTTTTTAAAAAAAATAATATTAGCCCAATGTTTGGTACTAGAATGAAAAAAAAAATTATATGATAAATATATACAAGTATAAAGACAAATTTTATTTTACTTTATTCCATTCATTCATACCATTACGATCAATAAAAGATCAAAGAGGCTAAAAGATTTTGCCAGAATGAGATGTAAGAAAGTTTGTTTTCTTTTTTAAGAAATAAAGAATATATATATATATATATATATATATATATATACATATGTTGCTTTTATTTCTAATGATACAGTAATTCTATTTAAATTTTAGTTTTTCTAATATATGAGCCATTTATATTTTAATCCTATAACAGAAATAAAAGGCTTTTGTTTTTGTTTTGAGAAAGAAAAACACAATTCTCTTCTCAAGCTGAACACATGTAATAAATTTACTACTATGACATGTACCTTTATATATGGGTGGTCTATTTTTAGGATTTTATATAATCATAACCACCGCAGCTACTCCTTTGCGCTTAAGAAATTTTCATACGACTTGTATGATGTTATCTAGTTCTAGGGTAAAATGTCCTAGAAGTGGATTAGGATTAAAGGGTTACAATTGCCTTTTTGAAATTGTGTGTCAAGTGCATTGTTCCTATAACATTTTCACCATACTAGGTGAGTCTGAATTGAGTTGTGCCAAGTTATAATGAGTTTTCCCACCTAATCAAACTCGCCAAGATTTTAAGGGTACATTTGTTTATGAGTTAGTCTTGATTAACATGCTTGGGAGAGGCTTCGTAAACACCTACCATGAGGTAGAATTAGGCGATCTCTCCTTTACTCCCCATTGACTAACTTAAGTTGAGGATACCAATGCTTAACTTATTCTTTATAGATTGTAGACCAAGTATGAGACGGGATACTGCTTATCCTATCTTATTAGTTTCAATACTATTCTATTTAGTTCAATCTTATGGAACCTTACCAAAACATGCACTTACATCATATTGTAACTAAAACTTTGAGGGACAAATGCTTTGCTAAACTGGCCCAAATCTAGTAGTGTAAAAACCCTAGAACGCCGCTCGTTCGTTCCCAGATCGTCGCACGCAATCGCTGAGATTGCCGCACGCCATTGCTGCTCATCGCTACACGCCATTGCTGCTCATCACCGTCGCTACTCGTTGCCGCACGCCATCAGTGCTCGTAGCCACACACCGCCACTATTCGTCGCAATACGCCAAAGCTGTCATTGCACAACCTCCATTTGTAGCATCCCTTTCCCTCCAAAGTAGGTTTCAGCCATTCAGACTTCAGGATAGACTGCAGAGCCTCTGCTGCAGAGGCTGAGAGGTGCACACACTGATGCACAGTCCACGTCTCCGCATAGAGGGCCAAATCCCCCTTTTTCTCCTTCGAATTGGCTTGGATAGGGATGTTGACTTGTTGATCTGGTTAGATTCAAAATTGGACCATTTGGTGCTCTCGATCTGCGAATGGATCGCCTTGGCTGATACTCGAAGGCCTCAAGCTAAAGTTCATCTAAACTGCAAACCACATGTTCTTAGCTCGGGAAATTGTCTGTTACTGCTGCAACACAGCCCTCCACAGACCCATCGCCATCTCTTACTCTCACCCGTCGTCACGGTCTCAGCAAGCACCATCTACACCACTGCTCAGGGAGTCGCCAAACAATGCAGGTCAGTCTATTTTATATTTAGAAAAGTTTGACTTTAATCTCAATATTTTGCAATACAGTGTCGTCCCCCACCGATGGCCGCACCGTCGGCGGGGAATGTCATCCAAGCTAGTCTCGAGGTGCAATCATATGCGCAAATTGTGAGTAAAAAAGTGGAGACGCCTGCATTCAAAATTCCCATAAGATTGCCCGTTAATATCAATGGGGAATTGGGATTTATTTTCTCAAAAGCAGAGATGGTTAAGGCTGAGGAAGAATTTCGTTTTGCATTAGTAATGAAATTTTTGAGGAATCGGTCATCTATTGATAAAATTCGGCTTTTGATTGTGAAAATGTGGGGTTTGACGGAAATTCCAATGATCAGTGTTATGGATGATTATCACGTATTAATTCACATGAAAAACGAACGTGACTTTCTGCATGGTTGGGCAAGGGAAGGTAGAATTATGCAAGGCAATTCTTTCCGAATGTTCAAGTGGATGAAGGATTTTGATACAAAAAAAAAAAAGAATCCCCATTGGCTCCTCAATGGATTTTCTTACCGGGGTTACCAATGCATCTTTACCGAACGAATTTTCTCCAAATAATAGCGACTTGTTTTGGTCGTTATCTTGGAACTAATAATGCAACAATTAATCGTACGAGAGCATCGGGGGGCACGTATTTGCTTGGAAGTTGACCTAACAATGGAGCCGGTAAAGGGATTTCCTCTTGTTTTATCTCCGAAACAATGTATTTGGCAAGAGGTCAAACATGAAAAGATGGGTTTTTTTTGCTCTAAATGTTGCAGGCAAGGACATACCTGAATTGTTTGCAGGGTGGGAGAGACGCAAAGGGATGAGGAAAAATATAAAGAAAAAAAGATATGGAAACCAAAGACTAATGACAGTGTAATAGAAACCAATTCTGACGTGGATAAAGGAGTAAAGAAGGTGGTGCAAGAAGCAGGACCCAGTAATGTGCATATGACGAAGCAGATTAATGATAGGGGCCCTGAAATAGTAGAAACTCCTGTAGTTCAAGAAAATGGGGATCATGCAAGGCAAAACTCTGATATACCGCAGAGAGCATTAGAAAATAATGGGAATGAAGATTCAATACAAAGGTATGTAGGGGAGTGTGAAGAGGTCAGGTGTGATGATGACCATCGAGTTTCAAATGATGAACCTTTATCTTAAGAGGAAGTGGATCATGTGGATAGTTCTAAACTAACTGAAGATCGAGACCAAGGTTTGCAACAGGAGGATTTGGCTCGGGGTTATTCGTCTGAGAGGGAGGAAGGTGAAATATCAGTTTTAAAGGGCAAAGAAAAAATGTATGAGTCTGATACAGGGCAGGGATGGATTTCCGAAAAAAATTCGATGAGGAAATCTCAAAGGGTTCTCATCCGACCACATAAATTAAATTTATGACGAATACAATTCTTTTCTGGAATATTAGGGGATTGGGCAGGTCTAGAGGCAGGTTAAAGATGCTAATTAAAAAGTTTAATGTTGGGTTGTTTGCTATTTTAGAACCGTTCGTGGCTGAGGAGCGGATGGTAATGCTGGGTAATTTTTTGAATTTCCACCATTTTATATCTAATGAAAATGAGGGAGGTAAATTGTGGCTATTTTGGAAGGATATAGATGCCTTTGAGGTGACTTCAATCACGACTCAGAAGATTTCTAGTTGGTTTTTTAAGGATGGACAAAGAGTTTTGGTGAGTTTTGTCTATGCCAAATGTTCTTATGTTGAAAGAAGAGACTTATGGCGGCAACTAGAGGAATTCCAATCAGATTTTCCTTGGTTGGTCATGGGTGATTTTAATGTGATTCAAACGGATACTGAAATAATTGGTGGAAATCCAAGACCACTGTTACCTATGATGGAGTTTAATGACTACTTACATCATTGTGGTCTCTTTGATTTATCAAACACAGGCTCACGAATGTCGTGGTGCAATGGCCATGAAGGGGTGGCTCGTAGTTGGGCTAAGCTTGATCGTGTTCTTATTAATAGTGGTTTTTCCAACCTATATGGTTCGGCTCAATTTAAATATCTGAGTCAAAAATCATCAGATCATAGCCCTATGGTGGTGTATACAAATATGTCTTTCTCCCAGTATGGCCCTACCCTATTTTGGTTCTTAAATATGTGGACCTCACATGATATGTTTTTGTCATACATTAAAGATGTCTGGATCAGGAATGACTCGGCCTCGGGTCTTGTGAAACTTGTTATTCGCCTTAAGAGAACTAAAGTTGCATTACGTGCATGGAATAAAAATGTCTTTGGGAGAGTGGAAGAAAATTTAAAAGCTCTTGAGGAAAGGATGGAATATCTAGAAAATCAACTACAAGCAGGTTTTTATGAGGACGTCGAAGTTGATTACTTGACTACTAAGGTGGAGATTCAAGTGTGGGAGAAGAGGGAAGAATCTCGCTTAGGACAAATTGCAAAAAAAAAAATGGTTGACTGAGGGGGATCAAAACTCTAAATTCTTTCATTCAGTTATCAATTAAAAGCGGAATAAGAGTCGTATAGACCGTATCGTTCTGAACAATGGGAGGATATAGGAGGGAGCGGAAGCAATTCATAATGAGGCAACTGTTTTTTTCTAGAATTTTCTTTTAGAGTCTTTAGCGGTTGAACTATGCGATCTCTCTGAGTTAATTTAAAGGCAAATTTCAGATGTTGATAATAATTTATTCTGCGCTGATCCAACAGAAGAAGAAGTAAAAAGAGCGGTGTTCTCTATTCCCAAAGAAAGCAGTCCGGGATTGGATGGATTTGGATCTGAATTTTACAAATCTTGCTGGGACATTGTAAAAAAAGATCTCTTGGGTGCGGCAATGGATTTTTTTCAGGGCACTACTCTTTCAAGGTTTTTTTCCTCTTCATTTATTGTTTTAATTCCGAAGGTGGATAATCCTTCTAGCTTTGATAAATTCCGGCCTATTAGTTTATGCTCTGTGGCTTATAAATTTTTTTCCAAGATTCTAGTTTTTAGACTAATTGAGGTTGTTGATAAGTTAGCCTCGCATGAACAAGGTGCTTTTATTCCTGGGCGAAGTATTTTTGAAAATATTATACTGGCTCAAGAAATGGTTCAGTCTTTGCACAAAAAAATAGCTAGCAGCAATGTGATGATAAAACTAGATATGGCTAAGGCTTACGATAGAGTGAATTGGAATTTTCTTCTAGAGGTACTTAAGGCTTTTGGTTTCTCTGAGAGGTTTTGCAAGCTCATAAAAAATTGTGTGGAGTCTCCTTGGTTTTTTGTTTTGATGAACAAAACCTTTAAGGGGTTTTTTCAATCTACGAGCAGCTTGCAGCAAGGGGATCCATTATCCCCTTATTTATTCATCATAATGGAGGAGGTTTTGACAAGGTTGCTTAGGAAAAACTATGAGACTAGTCGGATTGGTAAATTTAATCATCCGATTGGGACCCCATTGGTTTCGCATTTGTTATATACGGATGATATTCTTATTTTTGCGAATGATGGGAAGAGGTCTATGAGAAATTTAGTTTATGCTCTGGAAAGTTATGAGAAGTGGTCGGGTCAAAAATTTAGTAAGACTAAGTCAGCATTATTCCTCTCAAAATACATCACTCCCACTAGGAAGCGTGGTTTATTGAGAATCACGGGTTTCACGGAAGGTAAATTCCCTATTTCATATTTGGGTGCGCCTTTGGTATCTGGAAAATTGTCTTCTAGGACATTGGAGCCTCTTGTGGAGAAGATTAGAAAGAAAATTGTAGGATGGAAATCTAAGTTGCTCTCGAAAGGTGGAAGATTGATTTTATTAAGACATGTGTTTTCTAGCATGCCTATTCATTTGATGTCCGTTATTAAGATTTCACAGGTCACATATTCTCACATTAACTCTCTTATGTCAAATTTTTTTATGGGGCGAGGTGAAAGATAAAAGGAAGACTCATTGGCGCTCTTGGGGGAAATTTTGTAAACCTACCTCGAAGGGGGTCTAGGCCTGAGAGATCTTAAGGAAGTTCAGAAATCTCTTCTCATGAAATTTGCCTTCAGATTGCTCACTGCTAACAATCTGTGGATAGATTTTTTCAGAGCTAAATATTGCAGAAATGATTATTTACTAGTAAGGAAGGAGAGACCAAATGACTCTCGGTTTTGGAAATCAATTATGGCCACCATTCCAGAAGTTATGGATAATGTTAAAATTTTGGTGAGGGGTGGGAACTCTTCTTTTTGGTTCGACAGGTGGTTGTCATCAGACTCGTTATTTGTGAGCACTGAGAATATTTTGAACAAGAAACTGTGTATTAAGGATTGCTAGTTAAATAATAATTGGAACTCTGATTTAGTACAGGAATTAGTTGGTGCTGATAAAACAAGGGAAATTTTGCAACAAGTGCCGGAGGGTAAAAGTGGGCAGGATATTTTTGTCTGGAAGCCTGCCCCGGACGATAATGTTTCTACAAAAATGGCTTGGGAGGCAATGAGGAGCAGAAGTGATAATTTTTTGTGGAATGACTGGTTTTGGCATTCTTTATTGCCCAGAAAAATATCAATGTGTTTATAGACAGCCTAGTTTAGATGCTTGGCTATAGATGACATAATTCAGACCAAAGGAATATCGATGGCTTCGGCTTGTGATTGTTGCGTTCAGAGAAGCCAGGAAAACATTAATCGTATTCTTTCTTTAGGAGAGGTGACTTCAGAGGTTTGGCGTCGGGCTAGTGTGAGATTGGGGATTCCTTTCCAACGATCTCTTTCTTGGAAAAATGAAATGGCAAATCGGTTCCACTATGGAAAAAAAATCATCTATTAAAGGTATTTTAATCTGGCTGATTCCATGTTTGATTACGTGGTGCCTCTAGAATCGAAGATGTAAGACGAGAATGGAAGGAGTTTATCAAAGTGCAGATCATATGTGGAGAAGTGTTCTATTCTGGGTTAGTTTTATTGCTGAGAGCACCATTTCTTTTAAAAAATTGAAGAAGTCGGACATTAAGATTTTAAATGAGTTTCAAATTAAGCATCAGGGAGTTTGCAATAGGCCTGAAAAAATTATTTCATGGGTTCAACCTCCAGTAGGGTGGATAAAACTTAATTGTGATGGGAGTTGTAGGGGTAATCCAGGTACTTCAGGAGGTGGAGGAATTATTCGAGATTGCCATGGCATGGTAAAAGTGGCTTTTTAAAGTTATTTTGGCAATGGTACGAATAATAATGCAGAATTAAAAACAATCAGGGAAGGAATTCGTTTGTGTAAATGTTTGCATTATGTTAATATGATTATTGAAAGTGACTCGCAAATTATAGTTGATTGGTTTCAGAAAGGTAGATGTACTTTGTGGTATCTTTGGGAATTTTGGGAGGAGCTCGTGACAGAGTTAGAAGGAGTGAATGTCATGGTGATCCATCAATATAGGCAAGGCAATAGTGCGACTGATTTTCTTGCTAAAGAAGGAGAAATGGGAAACAATGTAATCTATGAAGAACAACACCTTCTACCACGTTATCTAAAAGGTATCCTTCGGATGGATAGGTGGGGTCTTGCTTCCGTTCATCATTAGTTCATCTCTAGAGTTTTGTTTGGTGTTGTTTTTGGTTGTTTTTATGTTTTTATCTCCTTTGTTAGTTATGTTTAATTTTATTTGTCCTAATTTGGTTGTTTGGTTTTAACTTGTAACCACGGTATTCCTCCGCCAAAAGTGAGGGTTTATTAATAAATAAATGGAGGTGCCGCCCTCTTTTACCAAAAAAAAACAAAAGAAAAACCGGCTCAAATCTAATTATGGACAAGTTTTTCCCTCAACCCATTAGTTTTAAGATTTGTTTAGGAATGAAATATGACAGCATAAATAAAGACATCTTATAGAGATATAATAAGTTAGCTTAATTGCTTACAAAAAATAAATGTATTGTCATTATAAAACGAATAACTACGCATATGAGTTTCAAGTTCTTATTTGAGTGTTTTTTTTTTCTTTTGACAAATTATTATACTTTATAAGCTTTGCGATTATATTCTCATCCTATCATTATAAACTTTGCTATTATATTCTCATCCTATCATATTTCGCGAACTAAAAAAGAATCTTAGATTGTGTTTGCCAGTAGGGCTTACTAAATTACACTCAATTTTCATCAATCCAAATTTAAGGATTCAAAACTATACTCCCAAATATAAAGGGTGTCCCATGATCATAAGACTTCCTACTCTACAAAAGTAGGAGAAGAGTTATCATAGCATATGTAACCTTACTTATTTATGCAGAGAGTTGTTTCTTTGAACTCAAACCCATGATCAACCAGTTATCAAAAAACAACCTTATCATTAATCTAAGGTCCAAATTTAGTCCATGAGTGCTAAATACAGTCCTCCATTAATTTCACTAGCAATGCATTGTCTATAGTTCTTCTATCAAGTCTAAGCAATTATTACAGGATCATTTCTTTAAAAACAAAAATAGTAACTATGCCTCTTAAATCACATGGTCAATTATGCATTTTCAAAATTTTGGCATTATCCTCTTCTTTTTGGACATATCATGTATGATTCAAACTTACAAAAATTTAAATGCAGGTACTATTATTAAGTTCTTGTGTTAATAATTACGGGATTATTTATTTTAAAAATATTAATTATGTGTGTCTTAAATCTCATGATCAATTTTTAGGTACCAACTTATCAAAATTTTGGCTCCATATAAGCTTAAAAATTTAAAGTACTACAAATTTGGTTCATTAGAAGCAAATTAAGGACAAAAATAGAAAAAATAATTTGTTTGTGAAAAAAATTAGCTATTAGCTTTTCAATTTTTAATTTTGAAACTTCTAAAAAACTAAAATATGATTTTTAGAAACTAAAAAAACTATACCAAAAGTTATAGCTACCATTATCTTTTTAAAAGGACAAGATAAAAGAGGGGCATCAAACTCACCCTAAACAGTTTAAATGTTTACCTTATTATTTATGAATTAATATATTATACTCATATATATATATATATATATATATATATATATATATATATTAAAATGAAGCGCGCCACCTGAGTCATCCCTAATGATTTTATTTGGTTTAGTAAATGAGTTTTGAAATTAAATTTATGTTGAACTTTTTTAATAAGTATGTGTGAATATTTATTATAATGTTATGTTAAGTATGCCCTCTGAAAAATTTTGTTTTGAACTTAAATCGTAAGGTTTTCTCTTTAAGATTTTTAGGCCAATGCCTTCATGAAGGAATCCTCGGGCAGCCTCAAAGCAATAGAGGGTTTAGGACCAACCCAAGGGAGGAGTCTTCTTCTAAGGGTGAGCTGTAATAAGAAAGCACGAAAGGATTTCGGATGAGACGGAGAGCACCAAGGGTGACTTTTGAGCATGTGCAGTTGCCCTCGCAAGTTTTGATGCGCCACCATTAGAGAGCAATCTTGAATGTTACCATAGGCTGATACAGAGGACAGCCCCTCATCTGGTGTTGGTTCATATGATTAGGCCGACCATGCCGTATGATGCGATAATCCACCTCTGGTGGACATTCCTGACAATTGCTGCCTCGGGCCTCTAAGGCAACGCCATACAGGGAAACCACCACCCTCCCTCTGACCCTACAATTGCGTGATCTTTGGTAGGAAATGGCCACGGACCAGATGCCGCTAGAGCAGTAGCCCATCTTGTTGCTCGTGCAATTCCGATTCTGATTTGACTCTGATTATGATACTAGACTAGGGATACTTGGGATCATTTATGCACTTCTCTTTTACTTATGTACTGTGCTTATGCACCCTTTGCGTTTTATTTTTATGTATTTCTTTTTCTTTATTGTTTTTCATTGTATTCTGTTGATACCCATGCTTTTGAATGGTTTACGCGTCCTTCGATGTGTCTATCTACATTGTATTGCCTTTGAAATTAATGAAAACACATAGAGCTTTTGGTTCTACCTATAATTTTGTATTTCACTATCATTCATGAAATTTTCTAGCTATTTTGGAATTTCTGTGGATGTTACTTACCATATAAGGTAGGCAATAAGTATTCATTTTTTTATCTTTACGTGTGCATTCATTTGAGATTGTGCATGGTTAGAAAACTTTGGAACAACAATGTATAAATACAGTGAAAGGCGAAGAACTAAATGCCATATGAAGTAAACGCTAAATTAATTAATTGTCATTTCTTGTGTTCATTGAAGCTTAGACCCGTTCAAGAATGGTTACTATACATCAAGCCTCATTGTACATGTGAGACAGACAATTATTGAAATTCAATTGATTATTAGTATATACTATGTTGATTAATAATCAATTTGAACATGTTAATTATTTATTTCAATTACGATTAGTAATTGTTTGCATTTCAACCATCTTCTTGGATTTGTCTATTCGTGGACAGTTCAGGAAGTTGTATTTATGTTGTTGTCATCGTTAACAACTTTGTCAATTGCATTATATATTTCGAGCATGTCTCTAATTGTATTCTCTGGGTGTAGGGTGTCACGACAATTTTTTAATGATGGAAAAACTAGCAACATGTTCACGTGCCCCATCTCGTGTACATGGAGAGCCATGGGAGATGCTATAAATTTATAATGACTACAAAAAAGGGATATTGAGCGATTGAATCACAATGTAAATGCACATCACTGAATGGGATAGGATTATACCCTTTATACGAAAACGTTGTCGATGATAGGATTCACGATGCATGCGTTATACCACATTATGGAGAATGTAGGTGTACAAACCATTTACTTGAACATGTTACAGGGTAATTTACACCATGAGATAAGAGTTGGATGAAACACTTGGGGTTAGGTTTTTGGGGAGAATACATGAAAGGGGTACATGATTTCATAGAGTTCGCGTGTCATCATGCAAAAAAAGCTAGTAGAATAAGAAGAAATGCCAAAACATAACATTCAAACACATTGATCTGGTCCATTCACATTTATTAGACTTTGGAATGGAGAAAAGATACACAAGATGGGTGTTCCACGGTGAAGATTATGCAGTTCAGAGCGATGATGATGATAACGATGAACATGAGGGGGCAAATATAGTAGGTGGTGATAAACGATTCGGGGTAGGGTTAATCGAAAGGTTAGGTGACTTGCAAAGGGGGATTGCAGTGGACACGGGCAATGTCAGTGTGTGCATTACTAGTGATGAATCTCACTTCAATAATTACCATACTTGAATCCTAGTACATTGAATCGCCGGTAACCATTTGCTAATCTCGTAGGAATGAACAGTACCCCTATATCCAAATTGTAAAAGTTCTTCAAAATTAGAGTTTCTTATAAAGTTGCTTCATGCAAGGACAATGCATGGGGTTATCTCAGAGGAATTCAAAACGTGCATTTGAAGCCTCACTAAGACGACACTGCCCTGATGGGTTGAAACACTTCTGAAGTCTTTTTATGAGGCGAAGACATACATGCGTGAATTGGGTCTCGATTACACTCTAATACATACGTGTAGTATGATTGTGCACTCTTTTATGGTGAACATGGAAAATGCGAATGAGCTGCCCAGAATGAGGTAAAAACCGAGGGTATACAAACTAATTAGAAGAAGGGTAAAAAGATCCCCAAAAAATTTTTGTGTTATGTGTCCATTAATTTCACGAATGCAATGATTGTACCATGTGCAGAAAGACTGCTGCCGATTAAGATAGCATCAAGAGAAAAACATCTTCAGATGGAAAAACCCTAGCCATCAGCGGACTTCCAAAGCTTGGGTTGATTTTGATAAAATGCATCTTGGTTGCTAGTGATCCTTGCAACATCAAACTTGGCCTGTGCTTCATATGGTTCAAACAATCCTTTCAGTAACATGAACAACCCGTATAAGCATGTGACCAATTATGATGATGTTATACAATATGCTGCCATGGCGATGTATAGAAGAACCCTTCATTCTATATATCACTGCTTATTCCGGACCAGGGCACCTGGTAATGATATGTGATTGTACCGCGTCTGTTACTTAACGAGTGATAAAACTATGAAAAAAAAAGGAGTGGAGGACTTCACATTTCAATGTGGAAACCGAGATAACCTTTCAATGCATATGCAGTGTTGTAAAAAATTAATGATTTCCCTGCTTACGGCCCCATTGGTGGGTGGGAGCACAAAAGGTACTTAAAATGCCCAGTCTGAAAAGGATGCAGGGTAGTTCCTTGAAGCATGGATGGATGAAATTAGGTTTTAGGGGTATCATCGTTTTCTTCAACTGAGACATTCCTTGTAGGACTCCTAGCGTCAAAAAGCTATAATGGAAACCTGAGCAAAGGTTGTAGCCAAAGCGACTAAGAGGGATGGAGAGTAAACTAGCGCAATTGGGGGATCGGAGATGTCAAATTTGGGAACCACTGTAGACACCCTTTTGTCGCCCGGCCCAATACAGGGGGGGGAGAGGAGGAGGGGAGGAGGAGGAGAAGGAGGAGGAGGAGGAGGAGGAGGAGGAGGGGACGAGTGAGGATGAGGAGGAGACGAGGAGAGGGGAGCAGGGGGGAGAGAGAGGATTATTACTTTTATTATTATATTAGTATTATATTATTATATTATATTATTATTATTATTATTATATTACTATTATATTCATATATTATTATTATTAATTTATTATTATTTTTCTCTTATTGTTATATATTATAAAAGATTATTAGTATCATATTATTATTACTATTATATTATTATATATTATTAGTAGTATTATTCTTTATTATTAATTCTATTATTTTGCGTTATTATTCTTGTATTATTATTATTATATATTATTGCTTCTAGGGTGTGGGGTGAAAAGCCTATATAGGTCGTTTGACTGCACAAACGGGGGGTGCAAGATGAGGGAGCAGCCAAAGAGATAAAAAAAAAAAAAAAAAAAAAACCCTAATTTCTTTGCTTCTTTGTTTCACGCAGGGAAGCCACCCCCGAGCCTTCCTCTCGGAATCTCTCTAGCTCTTTCTTCCTTCCCATATCCTTCTACTCTAGTCCCACTCTTTAGCTGCTGTCATAGCACCACAATAGCCCTAGCCAGTTTCCCTCCGGCAAGCACAGCCCATAGCAGACGCGGTTTGTTTTCTTTGTCCTTATCACCGTCACAGCCAGCAACCTTGCAGCAGAACACACAACCTCCCTCCACAAGCCCTTGACAGCAACTGTAGTAGCATGAACACCAGAACACCAGCAGCCATCTGCCTTTGGCCACCGACCCAGCTCCACCGAAGCCTCAACAGCAGCAGTAAACCTCGCGATCTCTACTTCACAACCCCGACAACAGCACACCCAAAAACCCGAACGCCTTCGCCAGGCGGCGGACCACAACAGTACGGCTCCTCTGCATATTAGCCACACCTCCAGCAAACCCCAACCCAGACAGCCCTACTCAAAACCAGAAACGCAGCGTCTCCCCCACGACCAAGCTTATGGTAAAGTTCCCTCTCTTTTATCCCACAACGTTGCGCACATATTCCATTTATTATTATTTGTATTTATTTTTTTCATTTTTATGTTTTGGATATCTAATGTTTGAGTTTTCATTGTATATGCAGGTATGTCTAATATCATGTTGGGTTGTGTTTATTATATCAAACGATTAACGTTCATCTGTAGGTTTTTATAGTTGTTATATTTATTTAATATTTAATAGTCATGGTAGATTTTAGTTGCTTTATTATATAGGTTAATTGTTTTACTATTATTGTTGTGGAATTTGTATAGTGGGACATTGTTTTGATATTTAAAGTCACCCTTTTGTATTCGTTGAATATTATGTAAGATCCTTAATGTATTAATGTGCGGTCATTTGTGTCTGTATAAAGTGCAGGAGGTTTTTTAGGGTTACAATATTTAATGTTCAATGTCATATTTAGGGTCGCTTTTGTTATTATTGCTTGTTAATATTTAGGTATTTGAATGGTTGTGATTAGAGTACTGATTTACTTAAGGCGTTATTGTTTAAATATTGGTGGTTAGGTATGTTATACGTAATGTTTCACTTAGGGTTCTATCGCAATTAGAGTTTAGGCGTTCTTGTTATTCATATTTAGTGTCTATATTAAATATGATTATATTTAATATTAATGCTTTTTTATAATTTTCATCTATTTACAATCGTATTTATTATGATTATATTTATTTTATGGATTTTGTGAGTATTTTCTAAATATTTATGGTCTTACTTTTTTTTTTAAGCTTAGTAGCGTAATGAATATATGGTATAATGGTTCTTTTCATTACTTAATTTTGGTATTCGCATATTGTAGTAATATTTATCTTATATTAGTGTGCGTGATTAGGGTATTTAATATCTTAACTTATTACTCGCCTATTATTATACATGAAAAAAAACCCTCCCATACTATATTTTCCTTACAAAACAAATATTTTTTAATACAATTTCAAATTTGGGAGTGATATTATTAAATATTTTCGATTTTTATCCCTATGATTTTAATACGAGGGTAATAGAACCGCCTTTCGACTTCACTTACCTTAGTGTCGGAGGGAATATGTAATATAATTTATCTATTACTTATTTTTTCGTCATTATTTTATTATTTAGTGTTATTATTTATTTAGTCCTTTTGCACGGTATTTGGTAAATTCACCTATAGGAGTAAATTTAAGGACTTTTTCATTAACTAAGGATAATGCCAAATTAATTTAGGCTAATCCTCGTGCGTAAGAATGTGCGCGTATGGGGTGCTCGTACCTTCTTCCCCTAGCGTAACTACTTCCGACCCAGCTCTAATAAGTAGAACCCATTCTAAACCTTAACCCATTAACGGGGTCGTATCAGTTCTAACCATCTAAAAGATTTAGTGGTCGATTTCATTCCTATTTTCTTGAAAATTTAAACATACTTTTTTATTCGCCACCTCAATAAGGCACAATGCGCTCCGTACGTCGCTACAACCACCAACATATAAAAGAAACATGCCTGAGTGGGAGTTTTGAATTGGAACAAAGAAAGCATCTTCTTTGAGTTCCTATACTTGAAGATCATCCCTACTACGCCCCACTTTGGATGTCATGCCCATCGAAAAGAACTTTGTGAGAATTTCCATTTATCCTTGCTAGATATAAATGTGGAAAGACAGGATCCCGCAAATGTTCGCCAGATATCGAAGATTAGGAATACAGCCTGATTGCACTATTTTCATGATGGGGACAAACTCTCCTCCCCATCATCTTGTTACACTTTCGAAAGATGAAAAATAAATTCCGATGGTTGAAATCAATGAAGTTCCCTAATGGAATATTCATCGCCATATTTGATGCATAAACACGAAGGAAGGGAGATGTTATGAAATAACAGTCACAAACTGTCACTTTCCTTCTGCAACGGTTCTACCCATTTACCTCATGGACACTTGACCGAATATGTTCGCTCTCGTGGTGCTAATTGAGCTGGGATCTTTTTTTTTTTCGACGTCGTAGCTCCATAAAATTGAGCGTAACGTACTCTTGAAGCACGGTTAGAGGATGACATCGTGATCATTCTATGCAAGCT